>NW_004955441.1:16631275-16653294 GCF_000276665.1 Chinchilla lanigera | reverse complement strand
TTTTTTTTTTTTCTGGTACCAGGAATCAAACTCACGACCTTGCGCTTGCCGGGCAGGTGCTGTGCTGCTGAGCTAAATCCCCAGCCCCTACCTGGACTATCTATTGAAATATGTTTTTCCCTATCATCTGTTTCTTTTTGTAAAACTTTGATATCATAGGCTTGCTCTAACCAAAGCCCTCTCTGCGGCTCAGCAAGAGGCCTGAGTCAGAGGCTAGCTTATTTGGAGGAGATTCTGTCTCTAGAACTACAACTACCTAATTCTGTTTCAGAAGATTATTAGTTTATTGTTCTATGTTTCTGTGAAGAGATTGTGTTTTTCACCTCAGAACTGGAAATGGAGTGAAATTTGGATTCCCAGGCCAAACATCCCTGTGCCTCATGTCCTACGGCACTCTTTCTGAACTTTTTGTTTTCTGACTTTTTACTGTGATGGAAAAATCAGACGGTGTTGCATTATTGTCTAGCTATCGTGACACTTTCACACACTTAGGCTCTGCTGCCTCCAGTTCTTTATTGCTGTAATCTTTCAGTTTCCTACATTTCCAGTAAGCAAGTTTACCTTCACTTATGAAGAGATTTAAAAAGAAAATTATGTTTCTTGACTTTTTCAATATTTTAGAACCAACGGATAGATTGTCAAACCTAAATAAACCTGGACACGGTGGCACACGCCTCTAATGCCAGCACTTGGGAGGCTGAGATGGAGGATCACTGCAAATTCAAGCTTGGGCTACATAGTGAGTTCAAGGCCCACCTGAACTACAAGTCCGCATCTGAAAACAAACAAACACACAAACAAACAAACAAACCTAAAGAAACAGCAAGGAATTTGGTGACTAAGACCTTCGGAAGTACAGACTAGCTTTCAAATCACACGTTAGAGGTACACTAGCCATCTACCCTTTGGAAAATCACACTTAAATCTCTAAGAACTAGCTTTTTAATCTGTGAAGTTATGACAATAATAGTTACTTATTAAACTGAAAATGTTTCTAAAATCAAATGAAATTATTCTAGAAGTATTTTGCTGGTACTTGGTGCAAAGTATTATCTAGGGGTTAAACTCCTGTCATTCATTTTATTATTAACCCAGTAGGCTAGCCTGGCAGGGATAATTATCTTTAGCTATGTCAGTTACTCAGGAGATAGCATGCAATTATGCTCTTAAAAACAGTAACATTAAACTGGAGTGTATTAAAATATATTCAGAGTGGCATCCAGTATGTCTTTAGTGTAAGTGTATATATGGAAAATATATCTATAGTTTTTTCCACTGTGATATAAACAAGTTTTTGTATGCACAAAATTGCACTTATTTTTAGGGCACTGGTGTCAAGAGCCACCTCTTCAAAGAAATTATTTCTTTTGATCCATTTAGTAACTTGATCCCAGCTGCATAAAAATAGACTTGCAGCATTTCAATTTTTATAGACTGCTGATGGCTGCATTCCACACGTTAAGAAATCTGTCAAAAGGAAGCTTCTAAAAACTCAAAAGCTTTTACAGAAACTTGTTGCATTCACTGTTATTCAGACTGAAATTATTTGCAATTCACCAAATTAAAACATAGTTTTAAAATATTGAACATGATTCTTAATTTTATATTAGCTATAGCCTATTAAGTTTTATTGAAGTTCGGCAATCAATAATTACATAGTTTTGCGATGATTTAAATATTTTTTACTTGGTCAGATAAAGAAAATCACACAAATAAATATAGAAGGTGCCCGGCAGTACTGTGTTTAAGGGGGGATGGAATTTGAAAATGGCAGTTTCAACACAAACTATTAGTTACAGTAGCAAATGTCCTGACCACTTAGTGAAAACTTTCCTATGCTTCCACTTATATTTACAAGTTTACTTTCAAGGTCTGGCAGCTTTGTGTGAAAGTTTGGAGGTTTGTTATTGTTACTTAACTTTAATGACAAAACATATCCATCACAAAGGTAAGGAAAACATGAGCTAAGATAAACCAAGTGAATTCGTCACCCAATTCTAGCATTTATTTGACAGGCCAGTACTATTTTATCTCAAATCCCAAAACTTTCTACCTCTACCCTCTGACTGGATTATTCTGAAACAATTTTAGGACATTTACTTCTCCACCTGCAAATATTTCAATATATATGTTTAAAAGAAAAGAGTCTTCAAAACAAGCAAACAGTGACCATGTGACTTTAGTACTATTTGGACATTATAACCAAATAGAAATCTTTTTAATGTTGTCTTCAGTACCCACTACTGGCTCAAGTTTCTCAAAGAACAATACAGAATGTGTGCCGAGGGGTTTTTTGTTGTGTTTTGTTCTGTAGTACTTTGCAGTAAAAAAATGGAATTAAAGAAGCTAATGTGTCCTGGAATTCTAAGTAAGATTTCTTCATATATCTGAGTCCTTGTCACTCTGGGTCATAGGTCTTCTTGCAAAAAAGTTTGGGAGGTCGGGTAGAAATGGCTTCAGTTAGCTCTGCGGCTACTAAGGGGAAAAGACCAATGGCTTCCAGTCTGATCACACTGTCCTCTTTGCTTAGATCTGAAGGAAAGAAACAAAATAAAAAATTGAAAGAAACAGATATGGATATCCCGGTCTGTAGGAAAACACACAGTGCCCTGGGCTGATCAGTCATATTCACAGCTCTTCATTAGGGTGTAAGGTGGCTCCTAACAATGGAGGCACAAAGAATCTGTCTTAGAGGAGAAAGGATCTTACTACCCAGGAGTACACACTCACAACTGCTGCAGTTGTGACACAGGGGATGAAGGGGAGGTTTGGCAGAAACCAGATTAAGTGGATCTGTGTGCTACAGCAGTAACTGTAGTGTGATCTGAGGAGCAGTGGTGTTACAGGAAGCTAAAGGGTATCTTCAAAAAGGGAGCTCTTGGAGCCCGAAGTACGCATTTTACAGTAGAAATCACCCACACACACGCTCACACACACTCACACATACTCACACACACACACAAACACACCAGACATATTGGAGTTTTTTTTTCATTTTTTGGTTTTTTTTTCATTCTCTGAACATTCTGTGGGACTGATGGCGCTCCTCATAGGCTGCTGGGAGTGCTGGTGTAAACAATGGCTGTGGGAGTGGGAAAAGAAATGGAATTTCTCATCTTGTCCACCTCTTGGGTTTCCATTATTGATGATTATTATGTTACTGAAATTTGGGATGCACATGTTTCAAGAAAATGTTCCTTACAGCGTTTGAATTAAGTAAACCTGAAGACTATTTTTCTGACATTTGAAATGAAAAACCTTAAATGGGAAGTGTTCCATACATTGTTTCTGACTCAACCTCTGGAAAAGTGCTGCATTTTTTTATATGAATAAAAGTGGGTAGTGTTTCTCTTTTAGAAATGTTAAATGTCACATCCATGGGAACATCACTGCTATTAAGATTGGAAATGTAGCTGCTAGAGCTGGATCTGAATGACCAAGAGTACACCTCTTGCTCTGTAGCACTCGGGGTAGAAATCTCTGATCTTTCCAGTCAGACTGTAAAATGCTATGATATTAATAACAACAACAAAATGCCCACCACACAGAGACGTGGACAAGACAGACCACAGTTGACCAGTGGAGCTCTGTTGTCAGTGTTTGGTTTTATGCTTTTTGGAGATTATTAACAAGCTGGTATGTATTTCTTCTAGCTCTAAGTGTCTTTCACCTGGAAAGGCTCCTGAAGTAATGGGCATGTTATTGCTTTCATCAGTGGGGAAGCATAGGTTTAAGGGAATATAATGACCATCAGCAAATATTTGTAAGATATTCTTAGTAAGGAAAAGTGTCTGTTTTTCATGGCTCCGGAGGGCAGTGCTTATACCAATGTGAGAACGTACAGAGGAGGTCAGTATACGCTGATACGAACGCCTTCATAATGATTAGAGATTTGGACCATGAGAACGTAAAAAGTGGTGAGCTAGGCTGCCGGAAAATGCCAGTTATCAAAATTGTGTCTATCCATCAGATTCATGATCTAAGGAATCCCCTTGTTAACTGGAAGTTCAGATCACAAAACCTTCAATATTTTAGGATATTTTATTAATACAAAACACTATATAAGTTGGAGTTGCAGCCCAAATTGCCCCAGCTATCTTGAAAAACATTTAAGAATCTGATAAAATTATGGAATTCTACCCATAAAAATGCACAGATACATAGATTTACATATAATTGTGAAGGTTCATGGTCTGTTTGAAGCTTTTTGGTAGATCCCGTAGTAAGAAATATGGTCTATAACATAAGTAAGATTACAAGTTTGAGTAAATCACTTAACCTAATGAGACCACACACTTCTTTTTTTGAGACAGAATCTCACTAGAGTCTGTCCTTGAACTCACCATGTACCCTAGACTGGCCTTAAACATGTGATGATCACAAGTATGTGCCCCCACACCAGGCTTCCAGTCCTCGTATTAATTAGATAATTAATACAGGGTAGCAATTAAATAATTGTCAATACAGATAGGCTATTGCATTCGTTTACATGTATATGTAAAGACAGATATAGATATATTATTAACTCGATCACACATGTGTGGAAAGATATTCTTGAGTACAAGACATAGTCACAGTAGAAACAAATAGAAATGGAAAGCAGAGGTGTAGGGCAGTGCCTTGGCCGGGTGTCAGGAGCAGATGAGTCTCGATTCTCAGTGGGCTTTAGAAATACAGATGCAGGGAAGAGCTAGAGACAGAAGGTCAAGCTTCCAGTCCAGGTCTGCATCGTCCAGGCCCAGAGGGTTCGGAATTCTCTCTCTGAAGCCTTTCCCAGCCTGGTGCTCCCGAGCCGCTTCCTGGGAGTTTGTGTGCGTCGCCTGGAGAGCAGGCTAGGGCTGCGATGCCGCTCTTGGTCACTGACGGAAGGGAGCGGTGGCCTCCATCACACAGCACGGGAAAGGTCAGGTGTCTCCGAGATGCTCCGAGTGTTTCTGGCTGCTCAGCACGGGCTGGATAACTATGGCCCCCTGCAAGCGCAAGGAAGGAGGAAGTCAACCTGGAGTTGAGGTCCACAAGCTGCTGAAACTGTCCTTCGTCATAGCCAGATGGCCAGGGCCTCGCTCTTCGCTCTGCGCTGCCCTCAGGACCACTGCAGGCGGCACCGCCACTGGCAGGGCTCGCTGTTCCAGAGGAGAAATCTTGTGAGGGCCAAGTGCCTGCCGCTCCGTGGCTCACACCACCTCTCGGCTGCTGCTCACTCTCCCGGGGCCTCGCAGCTCCCAGCTCAGCCCCGGGACACACTCGGGCCTCTCCTACCCGGAGGAGATCCAGTTCTCTGCAGCCCAGCGCCTTCCTCTCCTCCCGTCCTCCACACCCTCCCTGACCCTGCCTGGCACAGGCGTGGGGACACGGTGACAGGCTGTCCTTGCACCTGCAGCCTGGGTGGGACCATCCTCTTCCATGCCTCAGCGAGGCTGTTCTCAGACCCCGCCACTCCCAGGTGCTTGGGGTACTTGGCTCAGGCTCTCCCAGCCTGCGTTTGTGCAAGTGACTCCATCCACACAGTAAGGAAAAAGACAGCGTGAGATCTATTAAAAAAAAAAGAAAGAAAGAAAGAAAGAAAGAAAGAAAGAAAGAAAGAAAGAAAGAAAGAAAGAAAGAAAGAAAGAAACGGAAAGCAGAGGTCTTCTCAAAATTTGAAAAACTAGAACCTAAATAATAGAGGCAATAAAGTCTATTTCCCTGTTATTTTGGACACAAGCAACATGTTGTGGAGTCTCACTTTCCCACTTTGACTTTTGACTGTTTGTAATACTGAAATAAAGTACAGGAGGCTGTGTGGGAGTTAGACATGAGTGAGGGCTGAGGAATGCTTTCTGTGATGAAAGAAAATTTAAAGGCATGGATGAGTCCATTTTACAGCTCATTAATTCTGCCCTCAATTGGCAGAAATCGTTGCTGAGATGGTCCCTGTGAAGAAATTATACACACATGCATATACTAGTATACATGTGTATGTTGAGATGCAAATGATTTCCTTGAATTGAATTTTCAGGAGAAATAAAAGCCTCCATGTCCTGAGCATCCAGGACAGATTTGTTGGATGTTATCATCTGTGGTCTGTCTTTGGATCACATAAGACTGCCTTCAATTGGTGTTTTTCTTTTTTGTTTTTGTACCGGGAATTGAACTCACAATCTCAAAGACTGTCTTTAAGTAAGCTCAAAACTATTTTCATGTGGAGAACAATTCTCAGTGTTAGGAGAACTAAGTAGAAACGGCACAAGCACTTCTGTATTCCTGCCCGTCAAAGCAGGGCAGATTTCTAAATAGCATTTCCCTTCTACGCCTCTCAGCCATAAACTCTTTTTTTTCCTCCATTCCTCCTCCACCACCTTTTGTCCTCCTTAACATAAACAGTTATTTATGGTTCATTCCAGGAAGGGTTTGGCGGTATAGAAAACAGAAATTAAAAGGAGTTACAGAGGGCTGTCTGGGAAGGACATCACCCCTGAAGGTATTTACCATCCAGGGGCAGAGGGAAGACACCTGGAACAAATCAACTTCTCTTTGTTTCTCATAAATATATATGGCGTGCCAGGAAGCCTTGTCTTAGCACAGCAGCGGGCACTTATGAGCACCTGCTCGTGCCAGCCCCTCGATCTGGAAGTAGCTGTGGGCATGTGCTCCCCAGGTTCTGGTTAAGAGTCTTGACACATCCCCAGAAATTTTGTGCATGCAGCCAGGGGAACAGTGTCAATCCTGGGCTTTCTAGGAAGGCGCAGCGTGGGGCTGGCAGGCTGCATTTTGAAAGAAATCCGTACTTGTGACGTGGAGAATCAAAGCAACATGAAACACACGCCCTGCTGTAATGTGTCTGCAGTGTGGTTGGAGAGGTAATGCCTGTGTAAGCGGAGATGGGATATCATACGTGGTGACTCAAATCACGTCGAGTAAACAACACTCCAAACACGTGGGGAGAGTAGTGGTGTAGGTCGAGATTTTATGAAAGAGAAAGGTGGTAAGATGAGCTTTTCATAAAGGGAGTAAATATTGTTTTGAAGACAGACATTTATCATTAAGTATTACAGGTGGATACTATTTATTTGATGCTTTCATTTTAGCCTTACCTCTGCACTCCCTAGCTTCCTCAGTTCACACCATGTGTTCGTCCCAGGTCTGATGCCATGTATACCCTCCCTGCCCTTTCCCACCTCTGTTCTGGAAGAGCAGGAGTATCCCTAGTCACTGTACATTTAGGAAGCATCAGAGCTCACAGAAACGGATAGGAGGAGATACTAATCTTTACAGACATGGCCACTCCTCCTGGAGCTACTGACCAGGCCTTATGATAGTATTTTCCAACAATATTTCAAACAGCTTCAAATGGGTGGGTATTTGTGACCACAGGGAATACTGTGTGAGGGAATAATAGTCAGCAATCAAAAACAATGTCAAAAATTGACTAGATTGAAAGTATGTAAGGTAACTTTGCATTTGTTCTGTCACAATATAAAAGACAAGTAACAACATGATATTTTAAATCATTTGGAATTGCAGGATGTGGTTAACTTCAATGAAATTAATCCATATGATTTGGCATGCGAGGGTAAAATTTCAGTTCTAACTAGAGTGCTTAAAACTGCACACAAACTTTATCAAAATTGGTAATTCGGTAGATAAAGTGTAATTGCAGGAAAATACAAGGAGAAATACATAGGATACGTACAATGTACAATAAGTCAGTCACTTATTTATTTGTTGCTTTTGCATGTGGCATTGCAGTCTCTGGCCGGCAGTTCCGGTAACGTGTTTGCCGGTATCTCTTCTCTGCTCATGGTGGTCTTGTTCTTTGCTCCTCTTTTTCTACATTTCAGACTACTTGATCTTAGCCCCCAAGCTGGTGGCCATTCAGCCTCAGATTTTTGGTTTTGTTTTTCTGTGTTGTTTTCAGGAATTCCACCCTACTCCTAGCTGAAAAGCGTGGGATGTATTTGCACTGAATTAAAGTTGTATGAATGAACGCACATGAGATTATAGGCATTATCTAGTACCTGTCTCCGTGAGAAGATAGTGGTGGGTTACTGGGCCAGCCGTGCCACACCCAAACACATCTCTTCCACGTGAGCTCCTCTTCCATTCATTCTTGTAAATCTGTTTTCAGTTTCCTTGGGTGGCAATTAGTTTTAATACTATGTTTGTTATTCCTTTTAAACTGTATCATTTCTTATTCAAAGAAATATCCAGAGTCAAGAGTCTAGAAAAGGAAAATTTCCCAGGTGGGAATACAAATTCCCACTGCTTCCCTTTCTGGGACCTTCATGTATGTTGCATGTTACTATCTGCTACCTTATTAATCTGTTCTACCTATTATCCCTTGCTGTAATTGCAAGGCCAATAAAGAATGAACTTACTTTCCTTTTAGATGGAAGCCCTAGAATGATTTTATGATATCTATAGTATCTCCCATGGTCTCTGTCACTCCAGACTAAATAAGGCTCTTCGGGCCATCTGGTCTCCCACCTGTTTGTCAGTTCATCTTTTAAAATGAGACACCCAGCATGTCAGCTCCTATCCACTGTGGGCCTGTGTAAAGCTCTAAAACTTATTACCACTCCCAGAAGTTAGAACTAGAATTTAATTCATTTTTAAAGAACCGTGTCAAACTGTTGTCTGTTATTACACTGTTTTTGTTCGGTGAAAATCTCTAGGTTATTTTTGTATACTAACAATATAGATTAGGTCTCCTTTACCCTGTGCTTAAGCAACTGATCTTCTCAAACCTCCATGAAGGATTTTGCATTTATGCTTGTTAATTTTTCCTTCTCTGGAGCATATAGGAATTTGAAGAAGAGGATGTCCTGCCAGTTGAAATTGTGTTTTATAAGCTCTGCAATAATTTAAACTATCTTAACCTCTACGTGGGTGCGCTGGATTCTTCCTCAGTCATTTTTTTTGCCTTCCTTTGCATGAACAACATGCATACAGAAGGAAAAAAAAGTCTAGCTTAAAGTACTTATCGGGGTCTTTGAGGACTATAGGAAGCGGTGACAAAAACATTCTTTGGAAAGCGATGTAGCTATTGATCTTATGCCACCATGGTTTTCTGGCTGCCCAAGTCAAGAACTTGTTGCTTAAATACAATTAATCATGGTGTGATACTCAAGAGTTAGGGAAACTGCAGCTTTCTTGACAGACAGGTAATCACATGTGCACATCAAAGTTAATAGTGGCTTTGCAGAATGACAGAATATGAAATGCAAGGGGATTTTTTGGATCAATATTTGTTTCTTAAAAACTTCATAAACAGCATTTGCCAAAAAGGTGGTAAGCACTTGGTCAATAAGCATGTCTGAGTGGGGCACACTGCTGCTTTGAACTTCTCTGAATATGAAAATTATATGAGCTGAGGCAAGAACGCTCCTTCAGCTCCAGTTAGGTTAATTCCATCTGCAGGGCACATTCTGTAGGTTGGAAGGTGCAGTGCATCGTGCCATGGACTTTAAAGGAGAGTTGGGATCACCTCAGCTCAGGAAGAGGAGACAAGGAGTAAAGTACTTGTTCAAAAAGGACAAAACCCCCCAATATTTCTTTCTGGTTGAGCTTGAAGCTTGGTACAGATCCTTCGTCAGAACAGGTGCTCAATCGATACTTGTTTGATGAATAAATAACTGGATACATTGATGAAGAAATGCATACATGAGTATAGCAGCTGACACCTTCTTACATTTGGGTATTAAATATATCTATGTCTCTATATCTATTTCTGTCATCTATCTGCATAGCTATATATCATGGGTTTTATATATATATATATATATATATATATATATATATATATAGTTTTGTTTTGTGTTTTGAGACAGGGTCTTGCTATGTGTAGTTCAGGCTCCTTTTAAACTCACGCAATCCTCCTCCATCAGCTTCCCAAGCGCTGGGATTATATACCCGGTATATTATTAACAGCACAAATAGTTTGGTACCAGAGAAGATATACTTATTACTGATAAGCCTAGGCTCCTTCAGAGATGCCCCACTTGAGTGTGGTGAGTGTTTTCAGCAAGCTCTAATTCCCTGTCTTCAGGGAATGGAATGTTCTCTTCCTTCTTCCTGACCTGTTCAGTTCAGGGAAAAGCACTTCCCTTCAGGTCCATGTCATTCTTTACTCTAAGGCGTTTTATCCTGTTTATTCTGTTCAAGAGCCTTGGATGGCCTTATTTTCCACTTATGATCTTCAATAGGTTCCTATATTGAAGCAACTGTCTTAACTTTTCTGAGATGTGTGCATCTCTGGAAGAACCCAAAGCCTGTCATAGGGTACCTGCTTTCCTGACCAGTAAATGCCTCTCTTGGATGCCCAGAGGCAGGCTGTCTGGTTTTCCTAGCTAAGTAACCATCCTTCCAAGAAACTAGTTATATCTGCTAGGTGAATGTTTTGCTTCAGAACCTGAACTCACATGGGATGACACAGCTCACTCTTCAGATTTCATAAGCAGCCTGAACACAGGGCCGGTGTAGTTCACGCAGGAAGGTCGCAGCACTTCGGCGCCTCTGTCTTCTTCCTTCTCTCGCCCTCCTGTGTAGTTTTCACCTCTGGTGTTGGCATGGGTCATGCCGTAGACTTTAGCTCTGCATTCCGGCCAGAGGAATACGATTTGACATCCACAAGCTCGAGGGAAATGTTGTCTAAGTCTGCCTTTAAAAAAGAAACTTTCCTGATGACCTTCATTCGCCCTTTCTGAAGATGAACCGGGTGACCAGGCGACCTGAGGGTGAAAACACTAGAGAGTGGGCATTAGTGGTGGGCACACTGCCACTCTGCCCCGCACCCCCATGCTCCACCGCGGTCGTTACCGGGGAAAGGCCGGCTAGTCCAGAAACAAAACCGGAAGTGCCCGTCGCAGCAGCTTTTCTTAGCTGACAGCTTGCTCTTATAAGCAAAGAGCAGATCTTTCCCAAAATACAATTGGGCAGTTGCTGATTTTGAAGATGAATCTTGGCGTTTCTGTGTTGATAGTATTTAGAAAGTCATGGAAAACTGTTGAATTATTCAGTATTAGGTCTGAGTCTGATTCCTAATCCTTTCATGCTTATACTTTCTCATCTTGGAAATATCAACTCATTTTCCATTCTCTGACCTGTCAGCAGTTCAACTTTATTTTTTTTTAAGTGCTCAGCTCTGGAAACTTAGTGGGTTCGCACATCCGTCAGCCAACCAGCCACTAAGTGATGCTGAGTACTGGCCTGAGGAAGTTTGATTGGCCGGAAGTAACATCATTCATCCCTCCCAACCCCCTTACCTCAGCCTCACCGAGACTCCAGCTTTCTAAGGAAACTTTATCGTAATGGTTGGTTTTTATTCTGCTTAGATATGCATGCTTTCAATTTGTTTTCTGTACACACTTCCGCATTCCTTTTCAGTTTCACAAATAACTTCTAGTTTGTACAATGGATTGTCCCACCAGATTTCGAAAATATTATTCCAGTTACATGTAAAATAGGAAATATCTACTATGTTAATACTTATTTCCTTGTTCTTAGCAGCGTGAGGGATACGATTATAGGCAGATAGAGTTTAGTGACTGAGAAATACATTAAAATAAATTACAAGGTTTTGTCACAACCTTATGAGTTAGCTATGAAGACCTATCATCACACATTTTATGACGGAAAGTTTGCCAACATCTTCACACATAATCTGTATAAACAAAATCGTTTAAAAAGGTGGACTGGAAAATAGGCTGATGACTTTCCTTTCCCATGCTTTTTACACGTGACTAGTATTTGCCTCCACTATGTAAGGGTACAGTTTACTGTTCCACGAACGAAAAATCACTTCAATTGATTATGATTTTTGCAGGATGTCGCAGAACACAGTTCTCTGTGACAAATTTGCTCGAATCTGAATTTATTACTGACTGGTAATGCTGTTAATCTAAGAGTTAAACAAACGTTTTCTGAAATTTACATAGTTTTCAATATTCTCATGTTACCAAGTTTGAGCATCTTCAAAATAAAAATCATCTGTATTTTTCCTAAAGAAAGAGAAGAAAAGAGCCTCATACATCAGCTCAAATTCGTTTTTGTTAAGCTAATTATCTTTAGTGTGTAGCAGTTTAATTTTTTTCCCCATGCTCGACAGACTTTCTGAACACATTACAACATAAAGGGTGGTTTCTATTTACTTATGTATTTATTTGTTTTTTAATCTCTTCCATTGACTGGATGAGGGGTCTCACTTTGGGAGTCTCTTGCACTTTCTCTAGAGCCTCTTTATGTAAATTGAAAAAAAATCAGTATTACTTGAAAAATAGCTAAAAGTTGTATTTTACTGTATAAAAGGGGGTGCTATCTATTCCTTCAAGTAGGAAATTGCTTTTCTTCATGATCCATTGGCTTCGTACTCTTTCTGGCTGCAGAGGAAAGGACCCACCTTTACCCTTCCTTTATGATGTCTGTTTTCTTGCTTCTCCAAAATTTGGCAGTAAATAATGGTTGAAATGAGCAAATTTAAATAATAATAGTAAAATGCGTGACTGATAAAAGCCTCAAGTGTCAGCTGGATAACTGCGGTTACAAAGAAACCTGGGAAAATCTGCAATGAGAGATTAAGAATTTGGCATAGTTTAACAATAAGGCTGTGATTTATTGGTGGTTCTCAATGCTACTACTGTAAATGTTACATAGAATGGGGCAGCCCATGCTCCAAAACTGAAGATTTTTTATGGGGGCAAGTTTTTCTAGGAGTTGCTTTGAATTTTTGATAAATACTAACTCAAAATATTGCTAATATAAAGGGATATGGATTTCACTTGTTTGCAGTTGATCTTCCTTTGCCCATGAAAGTATATAGCTTTAATTATCTTTTATGCTTATGTTTGCAAGTAGTGTAGTAGTGTTACTTTTAAAGTCAACTACTATGAATTGCACTACAATGATTCCATTCTCAATATTTGATTCCTAAATTGAAGTCTTTCATGAGATTTTACAGTACCCAGAAAATTGAGTTTTCCCCTCCCTTAAAAATGAAAACAGTGAATTCAGCTTTAATTATCTAATAGAAATGACCAAAGAAGCATTTATTTCTATTTGTATAAAAATACTCTTAAATCTAGAAATGTTTCCTCTATCACTTTGACTAGATGCCCAAATTAATGTAAGAGTAAATTAGTTTATTTGTAAACAATATCAGACAGTCATCAGATGTGTTTCCCCCAAAATCATCAGGTATACTTTTTCAATATCTATCTTGTGTCAAATATTGAAGACCACAACATATACCTAACGAAAGCTTCATTAGGAAGACATTAATAAATTAATTCACTGGCTACATGCTTTATTGTATTTAGAATGCAATAAGTAAGTTCATTACTTTGCAGGCATAATGTTTCCTGCTGTACCTCAGCGCAGCCAGAAACAACTCCACGGAGGTCTGTGGATCTACGAACACCTGTCAGGATAAACACACAGCTCTCAGGGGGAATCATCTCGGCAATAGAACAGAGAAAACGTGAGGAAAAGTAATTGTTTCACAAAAGAAAAAGAAGGCAGATAAAAAGAAAAAAAATTGATTAATGATTTTTCAAAATGTCTCAGAGGTCATATGTTTCTTTTTAAAAATATCAGAAAATCCCCTATCCTTTAAGAATGAAGGTTTTGGAAAAATATACTACTCATTCTGAAATAAATATTCTAAGAGACTCAAACATTGAAATACTGAGTTCTCTTTGAATGGAGTCACTGAAAGTTTCTTTAGCTCCTACAGTTAGTTATTCTTCCTTATCTATCCAAGAGCAAATGTGCTCCGCTTTAAGTTTTGCTACGGTGACATTATTTAAATAGATACAGTGATGATAGTGACAGTGTTTCCATTATAAAACACTATAGTCAAGATGTATAAGTTGGCTATAAATGTTTGCTCTGAAATTCAAGTTAGCAACAAGCATCTTATCTCAGTGAATTTTTTTTTCAGAAAGTGTAGAAGAAAAAGAAATCTGTTTATAACACTGGTAGGAAAAATGACAATGAATTTCATTATTCTTTATAACCAATTAACTTAGCATTTATATTAAAATTCAGCCTAGGTTACTTCTATATTTTAGGCAATTAGAACGGTTCACAAAAAAACCTGCATGGATTAATTAAAGAGGATTTATTTCCTTACTCTGTTGATTTTGGTCATTTTAAACTCCTAAATATGGAAATGGACTTAACCAGTCATTTTAATACTTTACTCACTCATTCAGCAGAGTAGTTATATGGCCACACTATTATGTCTTCTGAGAATTTTTTTCAAGGTAGTTGAAAATTGTCATAGTTTGTTACTTGAGGAGGTAGCAAATAACTTGCAGAGTTCAAAAAATTTTTTCAACCCCGAAGTATATGTTCAACTTTGATAGAAAGAATAAGATATTAATAGAAGAAAAAAGGATAGTTTTTTTTTTTCAGAAGGAATAGCATAAGCAATAATAAAGAAGTTAAAAATATAAAAAAGTACAGGGTGTTTTAGGGTAGAGGGAAAAGGTCATGTGGCTGGAACCTGGGGTGTTTGCATGCAGAAGTTGAGCTGGAGGTAAGAATGTTACAGAGTGGAGCAAATCATGAGTGCTTACAATGTACTTGACCTTACCAGCAGAAGAGAGGTTTATCATGGCATAGCTGCACCAACTATAAAGCTAACACCAAAACAGCACCCTGACAAGATGAGAAACCTAATAAATCCTGAATGGATGAGGCCTTGGATTGTAGATCCCAGAGAAAGATATTTAGGATTCAACTCACAGTGTGTGATTGAATTCCATACAGTGCAGTAAGTGGTAATTTAGGTGCCAGAATGTAAATTCATATTGATAGATCAAAAGGTTTTATGTTTTAAATGTTGGGATATTAAAAAACTTAAACATATGGTATGTGTGTGGTTTCTGGCTCCTGATTTGAGTATCTGTATTTACTAGAGAATTTGCAGATTATGTGTTAGTTCCAACACCAACCTAATCTGCTTTCTGCCTGCCATTCCAATTTTAATTCCATCGTCAAGAATGCCATCTTTGTTCGGCCTTGATGGACACATGCAATAAGATGGTGTCCCAGGATCTCGGCAGACAGGCTGCATCAGCAGTCATTATCTCTATATATTCAGCATCTGGTTGCGATATGTACATAGGAATTCAGAATAATGTCTTAGAAGTGTTCCCATTACTAGGACCAAAGGTTGTACACCCACAAGTTAAAGAGGAAAGAGGTAGGGTAGCTCGCGGTTTGTACAGGGTCAGTCCGTAGTCAGCTGGCTCCAACGCAGGATGGCACGGCAGATGGGCATAGAGAGGAGAAACAGTTCATGTCAGGACAGGCAGGGAGACGGAGAACGGCCAGCTTTCCTTTCTCTTTTAGTTTGCTCAGGCCTCACGCCTACTGGTTGGTGCCACCCACAGCCAAGTGGGCCTTCCCACTACCCACACCCAGAGCTACGCTAGACCAAGCAGTGGACTAACTTAGTTACCACACACCCTTAATCTGTATTCACACACCCTAGATCCAGCCATCTCTGAAAAGCTCTACCTAGGATCGTATGAGGCCTTCGGGGACATCTAGATACAAGCCACGACAGGTATCAACATTTATTAAGTGCTTAATATATTGTAGAAACTGTTCTGATTTCATGACATATATTATTATAATCATTGCACACATGGGGAAGCTGGGGGAAAGAACTATTAAGCTCAGTCACATCAATAATAACAGTGAATCTTGTATTCAAGTTCAAGCTCTGGTCCTGCAGCTGCATGCTCTCCTACTGTATTGTAAACACACAGTGAAAAGGTACAGAGGCCAGGCGCAATGGTTCATGCCCACAATCCTGGCTGCTCTGGAGGCTGACGCGGGAGGGTGGCAAGTTGGAAGCCATGGTGGGCAATTTAGTGAGAACAGGTCTCAAAATAAAGTAAAAAGGACTTGGGATGTAGCTCAGTGGTAAAGCACCTGCCTAGTATGAAGGAGGTCTGGTGTTCAGCTCCCAGTACTTCTTGGGAAGAAAAGGCGCGAGAGGAAAGAAGGTCAGCTGGGCAGGGGTATTCAACAGCCCAAAGTGGCTGAAATAAGAAAAACAACATGCAGTGGCTTTGGTCGTAAGAGGGCATGTGAGCGGGTGATAGCCAAGACAAACCCGCAACACTCAGAGATACAGTTACAGCCGAGCTCTGTGACTCTGCCTTTGTGCTTAGGTGCCAGGTTTTATACAGGACTTCATAAAGACATTTTTATTAAACAGCACAAAAGAAAGATAGAGGTCATAACATACTCCAGTTCTAAATACAATTATCCTGGACTTGAATAAATCTATTTGTGCTTCAAAAGTCAGAGCAATCTTCCAGGCTTTCATCTGAGTGAACTGGGTGCCATGCTGGCCCACGCTGCACACCCAGTGCCTTCCCCTGAGTTATGTCAGTGTGGAAACACCAAGTAGCAGCTAAATTGACTGAATTTACCAATCTTTACCTATGACTGGATTATGGGTGGTGGAAGATGAAAGTGCACTTTCAGATACATACACACATCGTAAATAAATGACTTTTCTGTAACACAGGTTTATCATCTGAATAATAAATACATTCCTTTACATTGCCAGGATGCCCTTAGCTTTAGCTTTCTACAAGCCACTCAGTGGTCTTACATTTCTGATATCTTTTTCAGAATACCTTTAGAGACCTGCAGTAACTTAGACATCTACAGTATCTTAGAGATCTACAGTAACTTAGAGTTGACTCTCACAGACCACACCCTCTTCCCAGTCTCTGCACCTTTCTCTCTGTTCTAACTCAGAACTAGCCAGATACATGGAGTCTGTCCTTTTTTATGCTGACATCAGTATAAATGCAAAATGCAAGAATGACACTCTCCTCATTTTTAATTTTTAAAAGATTAGTGCTGCCTGTGGGTTTTAATATACTTCCCCTCTGCTGCTTTTAGTGTCGACTTTTCTATTTAGAAAGCTTAATACTGAGCTGTAAGGATTTCCAATTAAGCTTAAGTAAAACATGGAAAGGTTGAAGACGTCTGCCTGACAACCATCCTGTTCCTTGAGACAGAGGGGTTGATTTTGGACCATGAGAAAACAGTTGGGAGTGGTCTGTCCTTTTTTTCCATAAACCTCCCCTTCTACTCACTTTCTTCTTCTGATTCCTTCTATTTCATCCCCCCACCCAGCAGCTTGCAAAACCGTCTCCTGTTTTTTTAACTCTGTAGTCAACCTAGGTTCCCTCTGTTACCCTTTATTACACATCAACAGCTGTGAGTTGGCATATGATAAGTTAACACACACAACTTGTAAGGTCTTTCAGGTAGATCTCAAAGCCCACCATTGTTAGAGACAAAGGAGGGTTAACCACGCCTCCAAAAGTTTGCACAAGTACAGGTCATAATGAGGTCAAAAGTTAGGCAAGCTTCTGGCTCAGAAATAGACATTTAGCAATAGATAGGCATAAAATTGTATAGTCTGTTAAGGAAGTTCAAAGAAGCTTCAGCACTTTTTCCTTTTAGGACCCTGAAAATGTCTTGCAAGAGAAATTTTTCCAAAAGCAAATATGACAGTATTTCAGTGGCACCATCCAGCTCACCATATTTCAGAATTCGGAGTGGTGAGGGGTCAAGGTTATTACCTACTTTGTATGGCTTTGTAATGGGTTAGTAAATGTGGAACACCCAGGGAAGTGCCACCCAGAAATAAATATTCATCTTTACTACTAAGATCTGGGCAACATTCCTTGTGAGAAAGGGTGAGAAACCTCAGAGATTAACACAGTCCCTACCAGCAGAAGTAAAGTATGTCTATACAATATTTTGGCTAACCTGCATTCTTAAACATTAATGATTTCAACAAAGAGGACCTGTTCTTAACTTCCATTATACCAATTGACAAGACATTAATTCCCCTTAATAATCTATTTCCAACATGTATTCTTGCTAATGAGCAAACCCATGTTATGATTGAGAGGCTGATGTCCTAAGGCTTCTAGAAGTGACCTGTGCTTCTATAATTCCGGCCGACACGTTGGAGCATAAAGTCCTAATGAAGTGCTTGGATGTGGTGGCATACCCCTGTAGTCCCAGCTACTGGTCAGCAGGATCGCTCAGCCCAGCAGTTCATGGCCAGCCTAGATAACATAGTGAGACTCTGCCGCTTATAATAAAAAGTATTGGCATTTACTCTTATGAGGTGATGAACAACATGAGGACACACTTATGTCATACTGTCTGCTACGAACTCTGTAAGGTTAAATTACAGGTATCCAAATACTATATTTCCTCTTCCAAATTCTTGTTTCATCTAAGAGAAATTTAATCACATGCTGCCTCAGTTTCCCTTTGACAATATAATTCCAAGCTCGAGCACTGACCCACTGAAGAGACATAATTAAAGAGTAACCACAAGCTTTATTTGTTTCATCCAGATTAAGCATACATCTGTCTGTAAGAGTTTCCCCCACTGTCCGACAGAGAATTTCTCCTGTTTCCCAAAATTACTACCATTTATAACAGATATTACAGTGGCACTGGCAGCACAGCGTGCACCCTTGAATCCCCTTAAGTTCCTCAGAGTTGCTCTGGACATCTGCCTGAAGGTCTGCAGCTAT
Organism: Chinchilla lanigera; assembly: GCF_000276665.1. Lineage (NCBI taxonomy): Eukaryota > Metazoa > Chordata > Mammalia > Rodentia > Chinchillidae > Chinchilla > Chinchilla lanigera. The sequence goes on along the minus strand of NW_004955441.1, from coordinate 16,634,722 downwards.
AATTTCTTCTTCCAAGGCAGCCATAAATATCTCTTCCTTAGCCCTTGAGACCCCAGGAAAACTAAGATTTCTAGCCTATCCTTTCTCTAGCCTGCTTTTACCTCCCGAGGTTCTAGGTGTTATGAGCAGCAGGGGAGACTGTTCTTCAATGCATGCCCTTGGGAAGGTTCACCGTGCTTCATTCCAGCCATCTGGGCTTTCATGTATACAAATCACTGCCCAAATAGCGACCCACCCCTTCCTAGTAATCGAGAGAATAATAAATACAATTGATCCTCTTTATTCACAGGTACATATTCACTTCTCCTTCCTGAAATTTATTTGTAACCCCAGGTTAATACCAATAGCACTTCCTTAGCTGTTAGCAGACATGCAGAGGATGGTGAAAAAGTTGAGATCCGGACGCACATTCGCAGGTAAGATTGAACATGGAGCTGTGCCTGCTTATCTCAGCTGCACATTGCAAACAAGCACCCTATTTCAGTTTATTTAGTGACAACTTTTTTATGTTTTTTTTTTTTGTTAGTGATTCTGCTTTGTAGAACACTACCAAAGCCTGATGCCGAAGTGCTTTCTAAACGGTGTGAGTGAAGACTACTGTGATGTGCCTTCAGACGCACTTGTTGGATCCGTTTCCTTTAGGCACGCAATGACCACTGCTGGTCATGACTTCAGTGCTAATGAACTGAAAATATACATTAAGTAAGGCAACTTTAAATAGAGCCATATAAAATAAAGTTGTGGATTAATCAGTTGATCAAAATTTTATGACCAGAGGTTCCCAGGAACCTAACCCTGCATCTTTTTCTAAGAGCACTGCTTCAGTATTTGCTAATTCAGCAGTCGTGGTGACTTTATAGACCATAACTACTGAGAAAAATGACGACTGACTGTACATGGTAAGAAACTTGGGTTTCATGTCTGCTGAGCACTAGAGGGAGTACAGATAAAGTCTTGCCTCCTGTCCATTTCAGGAAGCTACCATCTACTGGGAAAGGGAAGGATAGAGGAACACCAGACACGAAGGCCTGGGAGAACAACGAGGAGGTTTACATTTCTGATAGACAAAGAAGACTTGAGTGTATTCTCCACGCTAATCAGCTCAAGTGTGCTATTCCTCTGTGAGTGGCATCATGGCTTAATTGTGGGAGCATCTGATATTTTCATGTAACGTTAAATACTGCACTAGATCTTTCCTGCCTGTGGTAGTATTAGGAAAGACAGGAGTAGGGCTGTTTCATAACAGAAGCCCCAGAGCCTTAGGGAGAGACTAACTAATGAACGCGACATAAGCAGTAAGTTGGGGTCCCAGGAATCCACCCCTTGTCTACTAACTAACTCCTATTCCAGTAATCTTTCCACACTGACTCTCTGAAATGTCAAATTTGGAACACAGACCTACAGACTTGAAAACATACTCTGTGGATGATTTTCCTTTTCTCTTTGATGCTGTACTTAATATCTTAAAAAAATTACAGTTCTCATGGATGAAGTATGTGCTACAAAAGTGACAAAATGAACAGCAAAGGGGTCTTGAGACACCAGCAGAAACAGCACATAGTAGGAGATACTGGATTGGGGTTCTACTGGCCCATGAGCTACTGTGGGACTTTAAGAGAGCTGGCTTGGTGTCTTGGTTACTTTTCTCTCATTGCTGAGACAAAATACTTGACACCCAGAATTAAGGAAAGAAAGGTTTATTTAGCTCACAGTTTGTGGAGGTTTCAGTCCATACTCAGCTGGCTCCAAGGCAGGGTGGCATATGGCAGAGGGCAACAGTTCATGGCAGTGGAACACAGCAAAAGCAGCAAGAGCATAAAGGGGGGAAGCAAGCAGCTTCTTTCCCTCCCTTACATTATATGCAAACTACCCGCCCCAGGGCGGGTGTAGCACTCAGTCCCATAATCCCAGCATTGGACCATGAATCAATCATAAACCCTAGAAGCTCGCCCCATGACTGCATGAGGCTTTGGGGGCACATCCAGACACGAACCATAGCACTTGATTAAGTAGATTAATGGTCTACTGGAGAATTATATCTGTGACAAAACCAAATGAGCTTTTGACAAGAATGTGAGAAGTTGGATGCCGAGGGTTGGATTTGGGAACACCTGGTACCAACATAGTGGCCATCTTTGAGAGGAACAGGGGCCAATGCACAACTCTACATGGTCAGTTGAGTGAGAAATTGATTTGATCAAGTCCTCCCAGAACAACCATAAGAATGTTATACTTTTTGAAAAACACACTACGTACATTGTGAGACACTTGAGCTACGTTATGTGTGTGTTCAGAGTTCTTTTCTTTGTCTTTCTCTAGAACTAAAGGTAAAAAATGTCCACCCACTGAACATGATATGATTTTTAATCCCTTTAGGAACCCAGAGAAGGTTCCACTCATCGTCCCAAGTCTGAATTCGACCTGCCGGTTCACTCGCGTTGCTAGATCTCTACTCCTAGCGTGTGGTGGCTTCGCTGGTCCTGTATCCGGGACATTTTCACTTTCACGTCAGAATACCGTGTTTCACGGGCAGAACAGAAATGCCCTCTTTTCCTTGGGTGCACCACACTTAGTAATTTTGACTCTATTGTGCTACTTTCCTTGTGTGGCAGAATGAGAGACAGAACGCTACCCTGATAAGGTGAAGTCTACCCATGAACTCTACCCTCACAAGCTCACCATAGCTGGACCGCGGGAGTTCCTCCGTATCCCACACTCGTTCACTGAAATACCAGCAACTGTATTCAGACCCTTTCTCACTCCTGTCTCCTTTCCCTCTCTCCCCTGGCTTCGGCTGCACTACTTTCCCCCCTTGTGAGCTTTGGTTCCCTGAACTTCCCCTGCCTTCTCTGAAACAGGACGTGGTGCCAGGAAGCAGGACTCCTTGCTAGGAGCATAGGTGTGATTAACAGATGATCAGAAGGGACCTGAGGAGATGGTACCGAGCCTTATTTAGCTCTTCGGATTGGGGTACCTGGTGGAGTAAGTTCGGTCCAATGAAAACGCTCCCTAGACGGCGGTTACATCTGAACTGTAGGGGTAGGGAAAGCCTGCCGCTTGCCACCGTAACTGGGAGGAAGGGCTCGTCGGGCTGGGGAGCGAGGCTGCTTTCGGGGCTCCGCGTCGCCCTGCACGTGTGCCTCTGCGGTGGGGAGGACGCGAGCGCGCGGCGACGCGGGCGATTTTCGTGGGAAGTCGGAGCAGCCTCCCTCGTTACATAGGCTCGTCCTCTGCATTGCATGCGAGCTCCGGTGATTTGCTGTTTGGAGACTGCAGATTTGCATACAGCCCCTTGCCTCGCCGGCGCGTGTGGCTTTTCTTTTTCTTTCTTCTCTCCTCCGTCTCCCCGTCTTTCTCCTCTCCCTCCGCTCGCCCGGCGTCTCCGCCCCGGCCTCCTCCCCGGCGGCGCCCGCTCCCCGAGGGCGCGCTCCCCTGGGCGCCGGCGGG
>NW_004955441.1:16607693-16630193 GCF_000276665.1 Chinchilla lanigera | reverse complement strand
GGGACCGGAGCGCCGGCCCGAGCAGGGCTCTGCAGGACCTTTGTCGGTGCCGCGCGCTGCCCACCTCGTGCGGCCCGCTGGCCGGGAGGGGCAGACCCCGCGACGCGCCCCGCGCCCTGTCCGGGACGCGCCCGGCCCCTCTCCGCGGGAGCCAGACCCCTGCCCTGCCCTGCCCTTCAGCGGAAAAGCGGGAGGGACCTCTCGCCCCTCCCCGGGCGGGCCAGCCGGAGCAGTGCAGAGCGACTCGGGCCAACCCCAGCCACCGCTCCCTATGCACAGACGGTTCTTCTGGGCCACCGCTTATTTCCTAAATGGGACAGTGGCCCGGCCGCGCAGCCCGCTTCCCCGGGGAGCTTGTCCGCAGGCTGTGGGAACTCCAGCGCAGACCCTGCCACCGCCTCCCTCGGTGCTCGGTTTTCCCGAGGAGGGGATGAGTTGCCGCTGGCTGGGCTAAGCCGGAGGTCTGGTGGGAGGAGAAGTTGGAGCCCAGGGAAGCCGTGCCCCAAGCCCCAGTTCCGCTGTGGGAGCGGGGTGTAGAGAAACGCCGCGCTTAGCGTTTTCCTTCTGCAGAGGGGCTCGCCTTCACATACAGCCTTACTTCGAAATACAGCAAACTTTTCGGGTGTGAGCCTTTCTCCAGCCCGTCTTTCCCCCATTGTGTGAAATCCGTTCATTTACACGGCAGAGTGCAGCCGTGCACACTCTCGTACATCCCCTTTCCGCCCCTGCCTTCCAGGGCCTGCTCACCTTTACGAGGGCTCCGCTCTGGGTCTTCACCCGCTCCCCTGTATTTCACTGTCCCCTCAGGGTTCCAGGTTGGCCCTCTGCCCAGGGTTACTGGGATGGCCCCTTCCCCAGAGCTACCAGGGCAGCCGCTTCCCCAGGATAAGGCTCTTTCCTGGGAGCAATTCTGGCTGGACGGAAAGCCACAGCACAATCTAGGTGAGGGGAACCAAGTCTCCCGGCGAGCCCTCGGTGGGAGTGGGAGAGTGAAACCCACCCCTGCGGGTCCTGGGCCTCGGTTCCTTGGCTTCTTTCCTTCATTTTCGACCAGAGATTTCCTAGGAGGGGCTGACGGGGCGGCAGCGCTGATGCCCCAGTGAGAACTCCTAGCTACAAGCAGCAGAGGGCAGAGCCCTCCGAGGCAGGACCAGTTCTGCCGTTCTCACCATTAAGTCACCCAGTGCTCCAGGAGCTTGTTCTGCTCCCTTTGCCTGGGTGCCGTCTCAACCGCTGCCCTGCTTTTGTGCAGACCGTGAGTCCCCATCGGAGGCCAACCAGCTCTCCGGAGGGGCAGACGAGCAAGGGTAGGTGGGTGCAGCGAGCCAGTTGGTGGTGTGCGAGGGGGTGGGGCACCCAACTGCACCCTTGGGAAGCACTTAGCTCATGATGGCATGTGCATCTTAACTTCTCCTCTCCGGTGGCGGTGCCCCGGCGCAGAGCTCAGGGCAGCCGAGCGGGGAAAGTGCCTGGGGACAGGGGCGAGCACGCCCAGAGCCTGCAGCCCAGCCTGGCACTCCCTTCCCTTCCCCGCTGCAGCTTCTACCCCAGGCAGGCGCCGTCTGCTGGTCTCAGAAACATTTCTTTCCCTCTAAAATACAGTGATTTTGTCTGCATGTGAATGAAAACGCAGGTGCCTCTGTCATGGAAAAAAGAAAAGAATAGGAGGACAGCGGAGGAGATAGAGTGTGGGTAGGGACTGGTATCATTCTTTTGGGTCAGAGAACTTTCTTCCCCTCGAAGGCGCTGTGGTATAGCCCTGTCTGTAAAATCGCGCTCCCGTTTCTTCGCACTCGTGGAAGGTACTGCCACTCTTGCCGATTTTTTTTTTTTTCAAATCCGAGGAAGAACTCTACCTGTCAAGAGCCAGTCCTGACCAGATAAAAGCCAGGTGTGAATTTTTTATGCTTTGTTCTTGCCCTCACTTGCAAAGAGAGAATTAACTCTATAGACGAGAATCTGGAAATGTTAGAATGCAAAGTAAGCCCCTAAGGGGGAGGGGTGACGAGACGGGCTGGTGTGTGGGGGCAGAGCACAGGGCCGGCAGGGTGCAAGCTTAAAAGAAACCCCATAAAAAGAGGTGGTGCTACACTGGTTGGCTCAACAAGCTCCCTGCATATTTAGCAAATTACTGGGACAAAGGGCTCACAAGGAAAGCATGTCTGAGCCTAATAGTTGAGGGTGGAAGGAAAGCACAGTATGACAAACTCCCAGCGGAAAATCCAGACAGGTGAACAGGGGATTTAGTTCAAAATTTGAGATGCTTGCAAAGAGATGTGTGTAGATGAAAAGCAGACAAGCCTGTTTGATTGTATCAGAATGTCTGGGAAGCTTAAGGCTGCTGTATGCAGTCTCAAGATTGGGAATAGGTATATGCATTGGAATGTGTGAAAAGTCCTGGGTGGTATATTTTGGGGAATGCAACCATCTCCTGTATTCTAACAACTGCAGGGTAGGCGAGCCAGGCTCGTTCTTCTTCATTTTCTCATGATGCTATGCTTCATTTGCACTATTATGAGGTGTCACTTACAAGGTGTGCAGGGTCTAGAGAGCTTACGGCAGCCCCAGCGTCTTTGTGCAAGCTGACCCAGTTGCAGAGATTATGGGGAGCTTTTCCTAAGTGCATATATATGAGAAGCAGGTTCTGAGGACACTGTATTTTGCATGTATTCAAGAACATAATGATGGAACTACCTCCACAGACAAATTATTTTTCACAATTAAATAAATTTAAAATTGTGTGACTGTACATGATAAAAAGGAAGTGTGCTAATAATTAAAGTCGAGGAGATTCCAAATTAGACCCACGTGCTCAGCCAGCTCTGCTTTTGTGATGTAGCCAATGTGCGGAGCACAGAATGATGTCAGCGCCATGCTCAGGTACCCATCCCAGCTCCTGGCTTCCCTGAGTACCTCTGCTCTGCATACTTCAGAAAATTAGCTGACAGCCTCTCAGTAACTTCAGGAGATAAAGAAGGTGTGAGCTACCGGAGGTCTGAGCACACCGGGGTCAGCCTTTCCCCTTCCTCAAAAGGAGCTCGGGAGGCTGTATTGCTCTGATGAGTTTATACTCTTTAAGAGCCAAGAGGGCTTTCCCAGAAGGAAACATTAACAGATTTTAAAAGCGTGGTTGGTTTGAATTTGAAGTAGTCCAGTGCTGTTATGTAAGAATAATTGCATCCTGAATTCATAGCGCTCTTCTGTCCGAGGCACTCTCCCAGTGTGCATACTCAGCTTCTGAGAGGAGTGGTGGGTTTTAGAAGAAGTTTTCCATGTATGTCTACGGAGGCATACATAGGTGGGCCGTAAAATAGAGCCAGATTTTTGATCAGAGTCAAAGAGGAGTTAGAATTAAAGCTTTGTGACCCGTAGCCCAAAGCAATCTCATAAGCTCAGAGGTTCTTAAACTAAAACAGAGAGGTCCTCCATGTGGTTTAATGACTGGTCTCTTGGAGTAGAAATCATTACAAAGAAAAAGGAAAACAGACTAGAGTTTTGCTTCCAGCATGTATTAACAATAATGCACAAGTAAGGCTGATGGCATCTCACCGGGTCCTACTGATCACTTCATTGATTCTGCTGAGGAGGTTTTTGTTGTTCTGTTGTTTTTCCAGGAGGCAGGAGGTTGCTGTTTGATAGGATGATCTCCTGGCTTTTTTGTGTGGAAGCCAAGAGGATTAGCAAAACCTTTCACAAAATACTTTACATAGAAAAAAATTCCTGTGTGTGAGCGGGAAGATTTTTCACTCTGAATGTTCTGCTGAAACAGGCCTGCTGCCCCGCACTTCCTCCATTCACTTCTTGAACAAAAACTTGTTCCCCTGAAATGCTATTTTGAGCAAGATGGCTAACTCTTGCTGTAAGAATCTTTGAAATAATCATGATCTGAGTGTCAGATTATTCTGGCACTCTCAAGCAATGTTTTGTTGCCCTAAACTTTAATATACTTATCTCTTAGATCATTCTTCATTCATTTATTCATTCGCTCAGTACGCATATCATAAATGCCCCTGAGGGACGTCTTTTTATATCTGTGTACCAATGCCGAAGAACAGGGAAAATGATAGCAGAGGTGAGGCAGGAGGGGTCAGTGTACCTACAGTCCAGTCATCACAACCTTCACAACTTTGTTTTAAAAATCCAACGTATTAGTCAAAAGAGTTAACCCTTAAACAGATCAATAAGCAAAATTCCTCTTTAAAAACAAGTAATTGTAAGCATAAGTGATAACAGATGAAATGTAGGTATACGTAGCAGTCATCTTGGAACCAATGTAAAATGATCTGGTAAAAGCAGAATGAAGTGAATTTTATCTATATCACTTCATATTGCCCTTTAATATTAATGGTCTACAATGAACTCCTGGTACAATTGCTTTCTCCCAGTTCGTTCCACATGTTTCTTTTACCAAAATATGCCACTTTTCTTTTTCAAATACAGATAAGGCTTGTTTTGGAAATGTACTTAAAATGGGGGATTTATTGATTTCAATTTACATAATGTGTCTGTAATTGAGGCAAGTTGGTCTGGTGAAGACAATTCTCAGAAGCATATCCATGTGAAAATTGTCTATTGCCATTTATTAGCCTTGTGTAAATTTACTAAGCTATTTTATCTCCCTAAGAATGTTTTCTTAATGCATAAAACACAATAAATTAGGTCTCTGTGAAAAACAAATGAGATCGTAAATTTGAAAAGTGCCCACACTGTAGTAGGTCCTTAATAACTAGGTTCCCGGTAAACGTTATATTTAGCTTTTGTTATTTCAGTGTGTGAGAGGGCGTTCTAAGGGTATGTATGGTGGGACTCATGGACAGTGAAATCGAGAGACCTAAGTTCTAGTCCTGCGTCTGACAGTTACTGTGTGACTCCTGAAATAAAGTTACTACTTTGACTATCAGTTCTCTTTTAGCTCTAAAGTTTAAGCACAGTCCTGAGTAACTCCAGTGATGTAGAGGCGCGTGCTCACAGTAATTAGTAGCAGGACTGGAAGTAGGACCTGTACCTTCTACTTCCTCTTGCATTGAAATACTTTACCATGAAGCCCTTGTGCAGTAGCATCCCTCCTTCATCTCACTTACACCCAAACACCACATAAAGTAACTCTTTCTGGGTGATTAACAGATAGCAGGAGCTTGGTCTTTGAGAAGAGAACAGAGCAGTGGAATTTTGTTCATGGAGAGAAAAACGTTCTTACTGCACTACCGCCGTCTCCCAAGTCACCTTTCCATGAGTCACCCTGTGCCCCCTTTTAATAAAAAGTACAGTTTGGTTTTTAAGCTGGTGAACGATCTCAGTAATACCGCTGAGCATGCACTCTTGCTTTCTCTCTCTCTCTCTATCTCTCTCCTGCTCTCCTCTCCTTCCCTTTTCTCCCGCTCCCCTCCTGCTCTTTGTTCTCCTCCTCACCTTTGTTCCCCCACCATCCCCCAAAACTCTCCACTAGCAGTCCTCTAAGATCATTTCCAATTCCAAGATTCTTCTGATCATAAGGATCTCATAAAATCCTCATGCTCTTTTCTGTCTTTTTCTGGAGCCTTCTTGATTCCAAGCATACTGTAAATGGAGATACTTTTGTAGAGATTGCACCCAGTCTCCCTAAGCAATCCAACTGTCCTAATGTTTTCCTACAGGGTAGCTCACGTGGGAGCATAGGAGTAGGGTGTGGGGCTGGGGCTCAGGGTCCTTTCGCTGGTGCTTTCCCAGCTCAAACTGGAGGAATGTGCCTGGCACAGGCACCTGCTTCCTCCGCTGGCTCTTCATGCCCAGCCCTTTCTGGTCTATGTAGAATCTAAGTATCTCTCCACTCAGAAATCTGTGATAGCCTTTTCAAATATTCCAGAATGCAAGACGTTTCAGTGTTGATCACATAACAATGCATTTCTTCAAACTTTGGACAAAACAGAGTGGAAACAGCTATCTGTTTACATATATTTCTCCAGTGCCTTTATGTAAAGTGTCTCACTTAACCACCACTGCAACCCCAGCAGGGTTTATGATCATCATTTTGCTGACAGAGAAATAGATCTAGAGAGGTAGTGTTTTGCCAAGGCCACTTAATTAATAAGGAGGCACAATGCTTTTTCTTTTCCATGACTACATAGTGTGAGACAGAATTGAAAGAACTGCATTTGGATTTAGAAGAATTTTGTGACAGTGTCATCACTTTCAAATTCAATTCTTAAAAATTTTTTCTCTTCATTCAGAATAAAATTAGCCAAAAGAATAACTCACACATATAGTCATTAAGACTTCATTTATGTATCGTATATACACATATTTATTCATTGGCCCATTCAGTGTGCATACTAGCTGGGTATCATGTGATATTTCAGCACATGTATACATTATGTGATGTTCAATTCTGAGCAAGCATATCTTTCTCCTCAAATGTTTATTATTTCATGGTGAAAGAATTCAGATAACTTCAAGTGAATATAGATGTGGAGTTTATGTCTTCAGTCTGGTGGAAGGAATTTTACTTATTCTAACATTGTTATATTTAGTCCATAAATAAGTAATAAGGTTAATACATGAGGACCATTTTCAAATTTAGCTTGAAGTACTATATTGAGTGATAAAGAACTTTATAATCAAATAATAACAATTATACTGAAAAGCTTTTTGACTGAAAGGTGATAATCCTGGGCAGAGCGTCTTGTAATCACCAGTGGTACAGGGACAAAAGAAGAACCTGTAGTGATGATTGTGTGACTTTATGAGGTTTGTGAATTAGAACAGTGCCGGGTAGAGCAGCTTTTCTGTAGTGTGTTTCCAAGGTATGTAGTTAAGCACAAGTCAAGTTCTCCCTAGCTTCCATGAATCTTGGAAGAACCCATCTGGGTTGTGGAATCTCCAGTCTCAATGTCTTTCATACTGTGATCTATACTTTCTCAAAAAGCAAAGTTATAAATTTTATGTGGCAATTTATTCTACAGATAATGACCATCAGTGAGAGAAAGCATTCGATATATCTCTAAAAATTAGCAACCAGAGTGGGGAAAACAATTTAAGCAAGCAGTGACACTACTTTTTTAATGTGTGGTAAAATGTGTCAGTGACGTTTACCAATTTGGATGGCATTTCTGGGTACTGTAGTTGTTTTGATCATCTGGATTGCCGTTGGACTAACATTAGTACAAGTAATTGTTTGTGTGTGTTAGCCTTTCTTGGCTACTAGTTACCTTCTGGTCATCTTCCCTAGTTTCCTAGATAACTACAGGATTGAGAGCTGCTCAACAGAAGTAACTCTGATGCTTCTTAAGATAGTTTGGATTCTGAAATATCTACCTTTACGTTAAAAGAAAATCATGTAAAGTGTGGATAGTTGCAGAGTGTAAAGCACATCACCGTGAGAGACTGTGCTGCTGTTATAAGAACTACGCTTAGGGCTCCTGTGGAGGGCCAGGGTCACGATTCTGTCACACCAGCTGATGACCTCTGCGCCTTAAGACTGCAGTGCATATGTTAAAGGTGTGTGATTTTCTCAATGAACTTCACTTTCAAATCTTACAGCTAGGTCTTTGTTACTGTAATGGAGAGTTCAGCTTGTATCTACGTCTGTATGGTGCTTCCGGTGTAGTTTTTGCTTCCAGTGATCGAGTGTGTTAGAATTTGGTGTAGAGAAGTAATATTGAGCATGACTAATTCAAATATTCTGTCTAGGAGATTTATCTAGAAACCAAACTTTCTATTTAGTTTGTGAGGCATTGTACAATAGACTGCTTTCTTTAAAGATTATTTTGATCTCTGAAAAACCTGTCATATTGGACCATTTGTGCCTACATAGTCATTGAAAATTGGTGATATTTTAGATTACACATCTCCAAATTTGAAAGAGAGGCATTTTCAAAACTCTGAGGTACATTTCCTTCTACATTCAAATAGATATAGCTATAGATATATTTATTGTTTTTAAAAAGGGTCTTGCTATGTAGTTTAGGCTGGCCTTGAATTCACTATATAACTATCCCTGGCTGACCTTGAATTCATGGTAATCCTCCTCACTCAGCCTCCCTGAGTTATGGGATTACAGGTATGTAGTTCCTTACCCTACTAACATTTTCAATGTAGTAGTATACTTTATCAGACATTTTTCACATCTACTGACAAAGTATTAACATATGATGTAGTAAAATGAATAATAATCTTGTCAGCAAAGTGGTTAATTGGCCATGTTGTTAAATAGGTCAAAAATTTATTTTATTTCTTCATTTCTCCTTTTCCCGGGACTTGTCCTCAGTGAAGTGCAGGGGTTTTGAGGCTATTTGTGAAAAACTTATAATACTAGAATCAGAAATGGAATGGGTTTCTGATAAACATTTTTTTAAAACTTTTCTTGGTACTAGGAATCAAACTCAGGACCTTACACTTGCCAGGCAGGCACTGTGGCGCTGAGCTATATCCCCGGCCCTCTCATAAGCACCTTTAAAGAAAAACCTTGTGTTTTAGTATACGTGCAAGATAGTCAGTCCAATTGCTTTTGTAATTCTAAAATAGGGAATAACAGTCTATTTGTATTGGCCAATAATAAAACTTTGCCTCAGTAATTTTATTTTTAAATGCAAAACGTTGCTTTTTCAGTTTAATAAAATACATTAAAATTTTCATTCTCTGTCCACAATGAATGAATTGTACTCTTTTATCGTTTTTTCTCCTGATACCAGGAATCAAACACAGGACCCTGTGCCTGCCAAGTAGGCCCTTGTACCACTGTGCTGTACCCCTGGCCTTGAACTGCACTGATAGTAATAAGGGAGTGACTGCTATTGCAGAAGTACAAGCTTTGCTGCACTAGTTCTCCTCAGCAGAGAGGCTTAGAGAAAGAGCCGTGCAGAGGGCTACGCAAAATGTTAGTAAACAGCCAATTACGTTGTCCATTTATTGAATAGTCAGTGCTTATTTTATACCAGATAATGTTTTAAACTCTTATCAAAATAGCAAGTCATTTAATCCCTACTGTAATCCAACTTTATAAGATGGGCACTATTAATGATTCCACATATAAGAACATCCAGGCAGAACAAAAGAACAAAATAGCCCAGCTTATAAAATTGAAGTGTGGGAGCTCAATTTAAACCTAAACAAGCTCACTGGTAAGACCATACTCTTTTTTTTTTTTTTTTTTTTTTTTTTTTTTTTTGAACCGAGGATTGAACTCAGGGCCTTCTCAATGAGTTACATCCATAGTCTTTAAAAAATTTTCTTGCTTTTGAGATAGGGTCTTGGTAATTCTTTAAGGTTCCCAGACAAGGTTTGACATCGAGATCCTGTTGCCTCAGCCTCCCCGAGTGCTAGGATTATGGGCATGATCCACCAGACCCGGCCAGAAAATGCATGCTTTTAAGCATTACAGTGTGCTGTCAGCAATTAATCTATCCTGACTGAGTGGGCATTTTGTTTTCTCTCTAGCCTTTACTGCCAACAGTCCATATGGACCAAATGGAGATGACTGTCCTGATTTACTTTGTCTAATGTTCAGCAAGTCATTTCTCCAAAAATTTATTGCCTTTTCCTTCCAATTTGTTTTCGGCATGGCACTGTCTAACTACACGGGGCATCCAGAGGCTTCCTGTGCCTTCTTCCTCACCACTTTGTTTGGACTGATTTATTAATCTCAATATGTACCACCACATCCAGAGGGAAGGAGTGACTGATTTAAGATGTTTCTTAATGTTTGACTACTTCCATTCTGTTTGGCAAGTAACATTCACCACCAAATTGATAATCTGCTGTGATAATAGATTAATTTGCAAGTGCATCCAGGACTTACAATTAAAGGGGAACGGTTGCTATGAGTCTGATTATGTGATTATATTACCCTGAGATGAAAGGAAACCTTCTATAAATGGCTAAGTAAAAGTATATACTCCGAAGGCAAGATAAGAGCAAAGAATCCACTAAAACACTGACCTTAGGCAAGTTTTTGAACTTCTCTGGTCCTGGATTTTTTTGAAGAATTAGATAGAGGGCCTGGCTATCTACTCCAGAAGATCACTGTCAAGATTTGGTACTCCATGTGAGCATCTGCAGAGGGCCTGATGCACTGCTGCAGCTCTTCAGTCTCCCTCCAACACCGTGTCTTCTTTGCTCTGGAGAAAAGACAGAAGGAACTGAGGTTAGGAATGGGAAGAGTATGCTCAGAGTCTTCAGTGCAGGCTGCGTTCTTGTCGTGCTAAATTGATTTGTTATGTGGCTTAAAGACCAGGGCTAGAAACTGAGATCCGTCCCTGGCATCTGATTTGTCCAAAAGAGGGTGACACAGATGATAACAAGGAGATATTATGTAGAAAACCAGCAGCTTGAATGCCCTCAGACCTTGTGGGAGTTAAACCAGGAAACCAGCCATAAGGCTATTGCTGCAGTTGGTTGTTGGACTTTTTCGGTGTGTGTCTCTTAGGGAATTCTTTAATCATCCAGATTAGACCTCCTTGCAGCAAGGCGGGTGGGTAGAGATGAGAAGACACTTAAGAAAATGAGTGCATCTTTTTCCACCCAGTCAGCCTCTGAAAATGTCAGGACATACAGAGCTGTCTTTCTCTGACTCTGTTATAGCTGAAAGAAATTTCCATAAGAGAAACAGTGCTTCCTGACCCAGAATCCCTTAAAGTCACTTCCTTTTACTGTGTGCTTTGATGCCTGTGTCATCGCCAGCTGTGAAGTCCAGTAGTTAAGTAGAACACGAATGTTTCTGAGTGCTAAATCAAATGTAAATGCCCAGCAACTGTAATTTAATTACTTATTTTTTTAAAATAATCATCCAGTTTCTTAAAGATAAATGAACATTTTAACATGGATAATTCTATCCATGCTAGAATTTTTTCTTTATCTAAACAAAACAAAACAAAACAAAAAAACAACAAGGAGGTTCTGTTGGGGACTCCATAGCAAGTAAAATGTCATGCTACTTGAACGCGTATGTATTTCAGCTATGTGATCAGCAGCAGTGATACATACTTTGCATAGAGTCACTTTATAGAATGACCCATCACTTCCAATCTCTAAAGTTGAAGTAAACCTTTGTGGTCATATCCACAATCTAGTGCTCTTAGGATCTGATTAATTCAGTAGCAAGAGATATTTAAGACAAACGGATGTGATTAAAGTTATTGTCCCTCCTGCGGAGCTTACTTATTGTACTACTTGAGTGACAGCAGTTAAGAATACTCCATGCAGTCCTATAGCTGGATTTTCCAGCTAAACATCTTAAAAGGAAAATGATTTCCTAGATAACAGTGCACCATATTCTTGGAGAGAGCAATGGCCGTTGTTCTGGAGCCAGCGTCGAGAAGAGATCCCACCTGACACACGCATACATTCCGCGGTGTTCGGAGACTCCAGAGGATCTTTGGGGGGAATGCCTGCCATTCGGGAGACAGAGCATTCAGAAATGTGTTGGCGGTCTGCTTCCAGGCGCTGTAGGTATTAAAAAGTCAGACAGACAATTTCCAGCAAGAGAATTTCCTGAGGAAGTGGGACCTTCAAAAAGACCTTGACAGGTGGGTATGTGGGAAGTGCAGAGGGAGACCTTCTACAAGCAAATACCGTGAACAGAAAATGCTCCCTTCAGTTGTGCCTCTTCTAAAGACTGTGCAATGGTTGGAAATTCATTTTCCCTAGTACCCGAGATAACTCACTGTGACCACAGAATGAATGACTGTGAGTGTTTGTGTACGTGTTTGTGTATTGTTTAGAAATGACAACCATCAAACAACGGGTTTTTGAAAGATCTGTCCTTAGGGGAAGAAACACAGAGAGTATAGAAGAGAACCGATTCTTAATTCAGCTGGAAAACACAGTACCTCGCTCACTAGAGACAGGCTAGCAGCTGCCAGAGACGTGCCGTCCCACACCTCCAAACACATAGGCAGAGACCACCCATCCCAGGAGCGGGGGCCTCCATCCTTTCTTGAGGTCCTGCATCTGCACAGGGAATAGTAGAGGCGGTATCTGCAGGGAGCTGACTGTTTTTACATAATTTCATTCATTCAGCCTCCTCATTCACAGTATGCAGATATTTAGGCTATTCCCAAAATGTGGGTGTTTACACACTGCGGGTAAATCACTGTTCCAGTGATTGCCAAGAATGCAGAGATCAGCCAGTCACCAAGAGTGCTTGTAAAGTACCTGCTGCGGGGGGTGACATTGTCCTGGTCTGCTAAATGACCTAGGGCCTGAAAGGGGCCATCAGATCTCTGCTGCAGTTTCAAGCTTTCAAGCTTTGGCTGTTCCCCTCATGTGCTTTCAGACACCCCAGTGAGGCTCTGCAGGGTTCAGAGCAGATGTAGAAATGAGAGGCCAGGAAACCGGGTGATTTCCGTAAGGTGCTTCTCACCTTCCGACTGGTTTTCCGACTCACCGGTAGAACACCTCCTCCCACCATACCGTAGCGTGGGAATAAGTGTTCTCCTTCATTAAGTTTCCGCAGGAGGCTGACAGACGTTCTCTTGATAATTGAGGTGTTTGGTTACATTTGTAGCTCTCTTAAGTCTCATGAAGTAGCTTCTCATGTTCTTCCTCATATAATATCTATGATAAGCCTGTAAGTTAGGCATGGCATGTTTTTGCCTCGTTTTGGAGGTGGGGAAGCCTTATGGCTGGGTGACTTTAAGTGACATGACTGAGTCACGTTTATAAGTAGTAGAGCTGGAACTTTAACCGCTGTGGCTTCTGCCACCCATGTAGATGAGCACAGCCGTTCGTGTGCTTTCCATGAAAGACCAAGGAGATGTACAGGGCTCATGCTTCTCTAGGAATTCTGAGAAGGAAACACAAAAAGGACGCAGGCTCTGCTGAACTGCTGGTCTAATGAAAAAGGTATATCCAATGCAATGGCTGGGTACAATGAAGTAAAATAAAAAGTAGAGATTATTTGGTGATATGATTAGGACTACTGATTGGATTTCCATAAATTTTGTTAGTGTGATGACTTCATTTTCTTGTTGTTTACTAGAGTTTGTCTTTTGAAAATGAAACAGTTCCAGTTTGAAGGATGATCTCCCTTGCTTTTGATCACTGTTGAAATAATTAAAGAAAAATGTGACGACAACCTGGGAAAACAGTCAGACTTAATACTGCTCTTTAACTGACGCCATAATGTTTTTAGATGAACAGTGACAAGAAGTTATATATAATTAAAATACCTAATTACTTGTGAAGAATTATTAAAAGCACTTGGAAAAATCGAGATATTCTGTCAGAACCTTAATAATTAAAGCATTCAGTTCCTCACACAGATGACAAAGAAATTTACAAAACAAGTCATATTTCAGAGATATGTTTTGCTTACTGTGGTATGAGGGATGATGCAAGCTGAGGCAGAGACCCCCCAGGTAGGTGAGGGTGAGTCCTCCCAGGAGTCCTCAGTGTGCAGGGAGGTTGTGCTGAGATACGTCCACGGTATTTGCTTATACAAGCACTCCTTCCATCTTCAGAATGGCGTTCTAAATCCCTGGATTAAATCCCCCGAGGACAGAGTGTGTGGTTTTTGTTGCATCTTGGTGTCCCACGATGAATATTCATAATACTGAAATGTTCATAGAAAAATTCCTAGAAGGCCGCCTCTCTTCACACAGAAGCAAGATTATGTCCGTTTTGTTACGTGGAAGCAACGCTAAAGCTAGCTTCAATCAGCAAGGTGTAATTTTCGAGCTACATATGCAGCCCAGAACACTTAAGTATTTCTCCAGTTGCCTGACTGTGCCGTTAAAGATTTATTTCTTAGTGTGCTGATATCTTTTAATAAAATTTGTAGCTTGAAAACAGGCATGAAAATTGGAGTCATGGTACACAGTGGTTGGATGACCTTTCTGAATAGTACAAAGATGATAATCCCTGTACTCATTGAACCTGATTATATAAGGAATAAATGAAATAACGTTTGTCAAAATGCTGTATAATTCTATTTAGGGAGAATAAAAACTTTGTAATAGTACAGTAACCTATTTAGAAGGTAGTAATGCTGTAACATGACATGGTTGATGATTATTAAAATTTAAACTCTTATCAGAATCACCTAGAAACTTACTGAAACTGTAAGATGGGTGGCAACCTGAGAAACTCTAACCAGAAAATTTGGGGTTGGGCTCAAAACCATACATTTTTAGATATCACTTTAGGAAACTGTAATGATCTTTGTCCAGCTCTTTGTGGAAAAGCGCCTTATACCATCATCAACCAGTATTTCAGCTTTTACTTAAATCTTGACAAGTCGCCAACACATGCTGTCTAATAAATAATTCTTAGCAATGACTTTTATATGCAGAGAATGCAGACAGAATCATGGAGAAATCTGTCTCAAAACTGATATCTTCCCATTAGTTATCAATTGCTGTGGCTAGAACGTTAATGAAGATACCGACAAGTTGCCAGATCAATTGTCCTTCCATAGAAAGTACTGTTGTACGTAAAAAAATACCACATAGGAAGTATACTGTATGAGGCTTCCTTTACGTGGTCATAGCTATTGCTTTGATGGCACAGAATATCACTGGGATGACTACCTCTTGTTTAGCTGTGGAATTACTTTTTGGGGGTTACACGTTACACGCACGATTCAAAAATCTCACCTTGCAGTGTCCTGTTGTCTTTCTATTTGGTCTTGTATTCTTAGTATCCTTAGAAGTGGTTATTTTGGTATAATATGCAGATTAAGGTGTGGTTTCTTTATTTTTAAACAAAACGTTTTATAGAAAGTTTATGGTTAACAGTTTTGTCTTTGACCAAGAAAACTTGGATGCAAGTGTTATTTCAGCATGCATTTCATCATATTCTATTTATGTGGTGGATTTTGTAATACCTTTTCTAAGCTTCATCTCCTTTAGAGATGGTGAATTTTTAGTGTTAAATATTTTATGAACTTCCTCCTTGGTTTTCATCTTAAACCAGCTGTACCCTTTTTAAAAATGACATTGTGAATGAGTTGTAATTTTGCGTTCTTTTTGAATTTACATGGATGGTAAGTATACCTCTAGAATTAGACATTTGGAGAACAAAGAGGGATTTAGCAGTTAACTAGATCCCATGCTGAATTTTACAAGGGAAGGTCAGGCGCCCCAACTCCCAACCTTTTTCACAATTTTGCTGCTTTTCCCCTCAGCTTTATTTATATATTACCCAAACTCGGAGTAATCTAACCATATCCAAGCCATCCTTTGTAAAGAATATTAAATCAAGTAATTCCCATGGCAGTAAACAAGCTCTGAGAAAATGCACAAGTTTTCCATTTATACTTGGAGGGTTTCTCTTATTTTTTGGAGCTACTTTATTTATTAAAATTTACTTGAACTGAGGGTAAACATAACTCCTATGTGCGCCATTGAACTCTCTGTTTAAAATATTTCTTTGCTTAATTTGTATTACTGTAAAGAATTTTTTTAAATAGAAATACCATTGAGACCAGGAAGGATAGGGAGGAGGTACTGGGAGGAGGATGTTCTAATGTGAATATTCTTGGGGATGCAAAGAAAAAGCAAACAGGCACGGATTTGTTTTAATTGTCCATTATTGTTAATGAACAAAGGAAAAGAAAAGTTTTTTATGTTTTAAAATTCTTTCTGTAATACTCTTAAGATATTTAAAAATAATTAAAATTTTCGGTAGCTTTTGTTATTACTGATTATCAGTGTTATTGTACTACAGAAGATTTGGAAAACAAATAGGTGTGAGAAAAAAAATTAAAACATCTGTAATCATTGTTTAAAGAAAGCAACTTAAAATTTTGACTTTTTTTGCACTTTGTCTTTATAGATTCAAACATTTTTTAAAAATAGGCTACTACTTTCTAGATTCTTTCACAGACTTTTCTTTTTTAATTAAAAGTATGTGATGAATCTTTCTTTGATATGAATTGCCCTTTTAAGCTATAACATTTTAGAAGCTGCACAGTATTTGATCTGGACCATAACTTATCCACCAGTTCTTTTGATGTTAGACATTTGGTTTATTCCTCTTTAAAATTTTATAAGCATTTCTGTTTTGCAGATAGCGGAATATAAATCTGCATTTGTGCACAAAGTGTGGGCTTTGCAAGTCAGAAGATTTAGTTATTTCTAAGTTTTTATTCTGTTGTCAAATTCATTCCTTACCCCTGTTCTTCTTTATATCGCCTGTTAAACTTTTAAGGACAGTGGCAATCTGGAAGACAGTTACTATTTTCTGTCTTTGTCATTTTGTGAGAGAAGAAAGGTATCTTACCATTTCCCCTTTCTGTAACTCTTTTCCATTCTTTTAACTTCTGTTTGCGTGTCTTCATGTATAGACTCCCAGTTATTCATCACCAGGTTGCCTACTTATCCCTCTTTCCAGTCAATCTAGTAGGGGTTCATTTCATTCACCTGGATTTTTAAGAATTATTTATAAATATCATTAGTTGCTTATTATATTTATTGTTTATGTGACTAACATTCTTTACTCAAAAATTATTTGCGAATGAGTTGTTTCTCGTGCTGTTCATATAGAGAGATTTAATGTATTCTTGTCGTTAAATCTGTTTCTGTAGCTAAAGGAGTTGGTGATTTCCCCCATTGTTATCTCCCTTTCTAACTTTCTTCTCAGTCTCCACCTGTTGGAGATAATTCTCCGTCCTAGGACATGTTATATATCCCCCCGGCAAGGGATATTAAGCCAGCATCTACTCAGATAACTGATAATAGAAATAACAAGAAGCAAGATATGTTAGCAGGTTGACAAAGCGAGCAGGTCTGGGTCAGGAGGTGTGGCCGTTAATTCTGATAGGTTAGTATGATTGGGTTGAGAAATGCCTATTGGATTGGTAAAGCAGACCTTTGGGTGCATCTGGGTGGGTCATGGGGACGTGACCTTGAGTGCTGGTCCCCTTGCCCTGCTTCTGGGTACTGTGAGCTGAGCGGCTTTGTTCCATAGTGTCCTTCCGGAATGACGTTTCTGCTTTGGAACCAGCCTTCCATAGCTGGAGTCCCCTGCAGTCATGAGCTCAGTAAACCTCTCCTCCTTTATGTTGTGAGCGTCGGGCATTGTGTTTCAGACAGGGAGAGCTGATTAATGCAGGAGAGAAGTGGAGGAAGTAGGAAAGCGTGATAAGGCTTAGTTTTGGAATGGAAGGGGGTGAAGTAGTAGTACAAAATAATCAGTGATTTCTTGTTCTTGTGAATGCGGTAGCCTGGAGGAAGGAGAGTACAGGAACTACATGTAAGGCTCCTCTTGTCCTTAGTAAGGCCCTCCTCGTCGTGTTTGATGGACTGCCCTTCAGTACCTCTATGTTGTGTGAATCACACGTTGCTTGACTTCAACAAGCAAAGACCCTAAGAAGAAAATCAAAACACACGTGTAACTAGCTCTGCCCTAAAAGAGTAAGAAGCAAGGGCGATATTTTTTTCTTTTGGCTGATGATTCACCCTTTTTTTTAAACAAATGAAATATAATGTAAATATAATAAAAGGCACAAACTTTAACTGTACATCTCAGCGGAATAACGCATGCAAGGTCTTCCCCATGAAATCACCATCCTTGGAAAAGCACAGGACATTACCCTCCTCCTTGCTGGTAGCACTCAGGCTGTCTCAGTCGAGATCCTCTGCCTTCATCAGCTCTTCTGATGATGATTATTACAAGCGGCTTTACCCGTCCTGAGCTCACCACAGATGAAATAACAAAGAATGTTCTCTTCTGTGTCAAATTTTTTCAATTAAGATGTTATCTTTTGAAATTTATCCACATTGTAGAATGTATGTATTATTAGTTTGTCATTTTTAAACATTTCTAAGCATTTGTAAGGCTATGCTGTGGTTTATTGTCCTGTGGATGGACATTTTACTTGTTGTCATTTTGGAACTGTTACAAGTATTTTACGAAAAGAGCTGCAGACATATTCATTTCTATTGTCTGTGGGACAGAAATGGAAAAACTGGGGCATGGGATTGGTATTTGTTTAACTTTGTTAGACTCTGTCCACAGTGTTCCAAGGGGGTTGTGTGTCTTTATACTCTTACTTAGAGTACATGAAAATTCCACTTGTTCCGCGTCCTTCTTAGCTCTCACTAGGGTCATTTTAAAATATTATAGAACATATGCTTTAAAGCACTGTATTAGTTAATATCAACTCTAATTAAAGAAAGTAGCAAACTAAATATTAGTGAACAGAGATACAGTAACCTTTAAGAGAACACTATTTATCTTCAAATAGTTACTCTTAGAAGATAAAGTTTGAAGTGAGAACTGTAGGTGTGGCCAAGTCTCCAAGTCTCTCTCATGACGCCCTGCACCTGCCAGCCTTCCATCTCATTTAATAGTGAAGAATTATTTTAAGAGCTTAAAATACTTCCAAAAAAGTGATATTTTAATCTTGTATGTGCAAAGACCCTTGCTGTCTTCAGAGACAGCAAGTACAATATAACAATTTCAATGAACATCTGAAGAAGAAAATTATTTTTAAATTGAAGAAAAATATCATTTAATGTAATTGCTGCCAAAATTGTTTTATAGTTTTAGTTGAAATTGCCTGTTAGTAATTTCTGGCATTTATTCCATTCATCTTTCAGCCCAGTGTGCACATTGTATTAATTCATGTGCTAGATATAAATATAGGACTGTGCATATACATAAAATATTTTTAAAATAGGAAAAGCCAGCCAGCCAAATGAAAAAACAAATCACGGTGGCTTCTTTTATTTTGGTGAACAGTGATAAGCCCTGTATGACTGCACAGAGTAAAGTGTCTACTTCACACCTCTTGTTGAATATGTATTCAAACAACAAATCGTACTTTAGAACTTTCTCTGCTAAATATATTTCTTCTAGGTTCTTAAAATTTCCTTTTCAAATGTTATTTTTCATTTGTTCAAGTCTACAGATGAGACAGCAGTGAAGAAGAGAAATGAATATGCTGACATCTTGGCTTTTAAACATGTTCACAAAGGTTATCAGATTAATTTCAAAATAAAGAATAGCAGACGTAAAACATTACCGAGGCAGTAGCAGGCATTTTGTAGTGTTACTTTGCGTATAACATTTATCTGTTAATTGAAGGGAAACCTCAGAAAATAGTTCTAAAATTAGAGTAAAGCCTCTTCTGACTCTAAATCCCAGGTAAGGAATAATAATAACACCTGTAATAATAGTACAGGCAAATGGCTCACTGCTACTCGCTCTGTGTCACCACATCCGTGCACTTGGAGTTAGGCACACTCGGAATGGAGTCCCAGATCTGCCTGGTGGTTTGACACTGAACAAGTTTCCGCATCTGTAAAGTGAGCCTCCTTCTCGCACCTGTCCTTGTGATATCGCAGCGGGTGTGCATGGTGCTTGTCATTACCGCAGCAACAGACTTTACTACCCCCACTCCACCTTTGTGCGTGAGGAAAACGGCTGTTCTTTAGTTCCTCCATGGGACCTAGTAGAGGACATGGGAAACTTCGTCCCTGTCCATTCCCAGCTCCTTCCAGTGTTCTCCAGTAGTTAGGGCCTTTCCTTGACAAGTTGCATCTTCAGTGGTTTTCTGCAAGTATCCACTGACCGGCTCTGGCTTTCCAACGTGTCCACACTCCGTAGCTTACCTCGCTGTGAGTCATTCTTTCCTGGGCATCTCTGCCCTGGGCTGCTTTGCTTTCTTCTAATTCTGATTGTTCCTTCCTCTCCCTCTGTCTCACTTCTTCTTCCTCTCCTTGCCAGCAGAATGCAGAAGTTCTATTTTTGGTTTTCTCCTCTCCATCTACCTTCTCACTTTTTAGTGATTTCATCAACTGTTCTTATTTGTTTTCTCCAGTCCCAACTGTTCCGCTGGATATTTAAACCCAGGCTGGACTTCTTCCACCTGACATTCTGGGCAGCAAACCAAGGCCCAAGAATAAAAGTGAGAACACCTCACACAACTGCAAACTTTCGCTGCAGGGTCAGATCCTAAAACTAACCAAATTTAAAGAGTGCCAGGTAGGGACAAGCATGCCACATGTTAAATCAAAATGCCTCTCGAGGACCATCTGTGTGGGGAAAAATATGACCAAGGAAGAGGTAGAGAGGAAAGATAGAAGTTTAAACAGTGGAGATAGAAATGAGTTTTATAAATTTTACAAAAAATATGGCTTTGCACGCTCACTCAAAGAGGATAACGCCCCCCGATAAAGGAGGACCATCCCTTGGTCAAGGGTATACAAGAAGCTGAGATCCCCTGCTAGAACCTCCAAACAGGCCGTCAAGATATATGACTTTGAGAACACACTGCTAGGGGTCACCTTTCCTAGGGCTCTGGTAGGAACCCTGGAAGTGAGTGTCCCTCAGGTTTGATATTCATTAGCTACCTGTGGCTAACTTCCGGTCTGCGTAGCTTCCCTTCCTCTTGCCTGGAATACTTTACTTTTTCTGTCAGAAAAGCTGATAATCTTTGTATTAATTCTCTTCCTCTTTGGCCCTGTGTCCAGTCAGTTTTCTAACTGCTGCTTTCACCTTCTTGACGTCCCCTCCTGCTACCGCTCCCTGGCGTAGGCCCCTTTGACCTCTGTGGAGACAGCTTCAGCAGTTTTGTCCCTCATCTTCCCACCTCCAGAGTCCCGCCCCCATCTGTGCTCTGCCTGAAGTTCAGTCTGGTTGAGAGCTGCTTTCTTCCTTCCTCCACTGAAGCCAGTTCAAACAGTTGACATTTCCACAAGTTTTACCTTCAAAGCCTTACGGATTTATGCAACTTACCAGCGTTTCCATCACTCTCTGTGTCCTACTGGCCCCAGAGCACCATGGAGCTATGTTGGGGTTTAACAGCGTGTCTTTTGTGTCTGATAGTTGCCACTCTCATGCCTCAAAATGTGTCACAACTACTTACTGAATACTCTTTTTATTAAAATGAAGCACTATTTTCTTCAGCCTAGGATTATACAGGTCTTCGAGCTTACTGGCTTGTTTATAGAACCA
Source organism: Chinchilla lanigera (assembly GCF_000276665.1). Lineage (NCBI taxonomy): Eukaryota > Metazoa > Chordata > Mammalia > Rodentia > Chinchillidae > Chinchilla > Chinchilla lanigera. Next base: position 16,609,319 of record NW_004955441.1, on the reverse strand, counting down.
GTTTAGTAAAGGTCTGCTTAAGGAACACTCATAGGTGTTTTCTTGGAAAGTATGATAGGTAGAAGATGTTAGATCCAGTATTGATTTTAAACACTTCAAATTTTTTCTTTAACCCATGATGTATTTCATTGAACCGCATATAAGTTCAACCATTAACTGTTAACTCAGCAGTCAAATAAAGCTTGAGACCATAAAGCAAGCTTCTGCTGGTGGCACCCCTGGTGTATTTTGTGGAGGTCACATCGCTCAGCGTTCTCATCCTCCACTTGGTTCTCCTTCAGAGTCTCTGCCGTCTTTCATTCGGAAGTACACAGTGAGTGCTCAGTAAGTGTGAGATACCGCGTCTGTTCTTTAGCGGCCCTGGTCTCACTATGGAAGGCGGACTCTGACACTGAGACACCATCACCAGACCTGTCAGAAATGCAAATTCTTGTGTCCCACCCAGACCTACTAACTTTGGAGCTCTGAGGCTGAGTCTGTGCAATTTAGAGTTTCACAAGCACTCCAGAAGATTCTTCTATCCGTTAGTTTGAAAATGACGAGTACAGTGTATTAGTCAAGCAGTGACACACTGGACAACTGAACAGGGTACAGTGACCCTGCAGGGATTTGCTAATTGGGAAGAAGGATTCTGATTAAAGTTTTATGGAGGATGTGACCTATGAGCTGACTCTTGGAAGAACATTGTCTAATAGTTTTTTAAAATATTTTCATTCTACTAAATTTTAATAGATCCTGTCAAAGAACTAAATCATTTTAACTTCTTCAAAGAAGAGATAATAATGAAAAATAATAGCAAAAACTAACTATTTTAGAGTTGGGAGTAAAATAATTGTTTTAGAGTGTGCTTTACAGTGTTCATGGTCTGATTAATACAGAATAGCTTACAGATAAAACATTGCTACCAAGGAATGGACCATCTCAGGGCAAATAATATCCTCTGCTCCATAGGGAAATTTATTAAATTGTGTTTTTAAAATTTAATTTTTAAGAATTACTGTCCTTTATGATTTGGGATAAATAACTTGAAAGATAACTTATAGGGAAAATAAGATAACATTGATTTATAAGCATATCTTTAGCAAAGGCAAGGAAGAAAATGCTTTAAATTTATATTCTGCCTCTATTCCCACTTTGTTAGTTGTCAGAGTTAGTGATAGGTTGGAGAGCTTTTCATAATTACAGAATTGCATAATTCTGAAAGAGTTATCCCTCAAAATTTTCCTTGTCTGAGAAATAATGATCGTCAACTCCTTGTTTAAAATGTCTGCATCCTGAAGGGGGCGTCTTCTGCTGATCAAGCACGTTCCACACATGCTGTAGAAAACAGTGCTCCAAGGCCCAAGTTCTTAAATCCAGTCTTTCCTTACCTGTACCCTACCCAGTACACCTCCACTGCGCAGTGTTTGAGGGGTGTTTTGTTTTACTTTTTAGACTGATTGCTTTGAGCCTTTGTCTTGACAGAGCTAACGCGATGAGAGGTAAGCCTCCTTTGTGGGCCTTGTGACAGCCTTCTAGCTAACACTGCTCTGCAAGTCACCCACTGTGACCCGTGCCTGGACAGCCGCTGGGGCTCAGCTCCTAGACTGACACATTCTTAGCTGAAAGGGTGCATGTCTTAGACCT
>NW_004955441.1:16515137-16607503 GCF_000276665.1 Chinchilla lanigera | reverse complement strand
CCTTCCCTTCCCTTCTCTCCTTGCTCCTTTCCTTCCTTCTCTTCTTTTTTCTTTCATAGCATCTTTAGGGACATTTCACAAAATGCACAGTTAACCTTTCCAAAGTGTGCAGTGCAGGGGTTCTCAGCACAGTCTCCGGTACTGTACAGCCACGGGCACCGTATATTTAGGAAGCTGTTATTGCCCACTGATTCTGTTCAGAGAAACATCTTTTGCTTTCTCTAGATCTCCCTGTGTTTTTAATTTCCAAGCACTTGTTAGTTCTTGATGTCATTTTTGTTTTAGGTTTGTGACCACCAGTGGGTCACTTGCTAAACTGAACTTTAGTTATTAGTTGATTAATTCTTATCTATAAAGTGCAGCTAACACATATTAAAATAAATGTAAAAAATGAGATAATGTTTTCAGATAAGTGAATACAGCTTCTGGCATAAATGTTTATGTATATTAACTATTTTCAGTTTTATTTTTTATTAGAATGGAATGTGGAATGGAATATTATATTATTGCGGAAGAAGAGACAATACTAGAAAGTAAGGTTAATTACTGCTAATCTCTGTGATTTCTCCCAGTTTAACATAAAACCAAACAAAAAGCACCATGCCTCCTCCATTAGCAAATCCTTTGAAAGTGAAATCCCATCTACTTCTTGAAAAGAACTACTGTTCAGGGAAAAAAAAAAAAATCTCCATTTTGTAACTTTATAATCTTCTCTTATAAATCTTCACACAGTTTAAATGGTCTCAAAATTATGCATTGGTCCATCGGATGAGAAAGGTAGCTTTTCCTACACCTTAGGCATGATGAACTTCACTTTATTCCTCAGTGGAAACATTTCCTTCAATTCTGTTCCTAATGGGATGTACCGTGCTTGATGACTTAATCCCTCTTAGTTTCATGGTTTAAGAATTGCACAGGGATGCTGACAGGAGGCCAGTCTGTGTTGGATCAGGGACGGTGTCATAGTTTGGAGTGTCTCTTTGGTGTAGAGGCATGCGTTCTAGTGGCACACTTTCTTTCGTGTTCTGCTTTGCCTGCGTTCCATGCTCTCTCTCTGAATCGTTCATGGCTGACGGCCAAAGGATGCTTTGCTTCACTGAGACTGGCTGATGTTAATGTTTACATGGTTACTGGCTTTGGGACTTGGGCTTTACAGGGTGATGGCTTTCTCTTTGCTTCCCTGGCTTTCCCGGTTGTTAATAATCAATCCTGAATGCCTGAATTCTTTCAAGATGTCAAGAACTTAATTTCCTACCACAGATTTGTCCTACACAACTTCAAGGCTGCAGTAATTTGGCATGACAGAAGCTGTGTGCTGCCAGCAAACTATCAGAGGATAGAAGAGTGCAAACCATTGCTGGGCGAATCAGATGGCTTTCCGGGCACATTCCATTAGTTCAATAAACAAAACAGCCAGAGTTTTGGGTGTCTGCAGTCCTTCTTTTCATATCCTCACCAGAGCAGCTATTGGTATCAAGGCCCTCTGCACCTCCTGCTTGTCCCACAGGCTTGCTTAATTCCCCACCGTTTCCATTCTCAGGGAGACCCGCCCCTTCCTCTCTGCCTTTGTTCAGTGCCTGACCACTCATCCATTCTCTCACTCCTAGCTGGGTTTCTACTTCCCCTTGGACGCTTTCGTTAGATACTTCTCCACCGAGCTGCCTCGTCTTTAAACTTCTGTGTTACCCCATATCATTGCCAAATCATTGGACACTTTATTATATTTCTCCATATTTCATTTAAATCTCTTTGAGTGAAAATCTCACCTCAACTGTAATATGCTTGAGTTAAGCTATGGTACTACTGTATTTCTTTTCTCGGTTTCACTACCACATCCCCATCTTTCACCCCATCCTTAACATGCAGCTGATTGCATACTAGCTGTAAGACTAAATAAATACATTTAAACAGTTGAGCCTTTGCCTGATTAAATAAAAGTAAATTTTTTAAAAAGTCATCCTTCAAGACCCTTCCAATTAGACAAGTCACTTAAACTGATGTGTTTAGGACACTGTGGGAGCATTTTGCTTCTAAATGTCTGTGTGGCGCATCATTTTGCAATGGCCCTGGTTCTGAGAAGTGTTCCCTGAGGAGAAGCCATGGCGAGGGTGTTTAGGAAACTCCCGTTGCTTGGGAAAACTTTAGATCCCGATTATACTGTCTGTTACTCACAGAGGTCCTGCTGCTGCGCTGTGCCTTCTGGGAAGGAGAAGAGTTGTGTTTCCCCAAAGTGACGGTCGTATTCCCAGCAGGAAAGATTGGGACCTGAGATAGAGTTGGGGACGGGGAGGATGATGAGGCAGGAAGCCAGGGCCCAGGAGGCAGGGAAAGGGTGGTGGGACGTCGGTGCTCAGAAATGAGGGTTTCCGTGGACTGAGGCTGACCAGACGCAAACCCCCAGCCCCCAGGGTGCTGGGTGCATGTCCGAGGTGCCTCGTGCCAGGCAGTTTCCTTCCTCGAGGTGCTCACCTGTGCGCTGGGAAGACATCGAAGCCAGGCGAATGATGCAGTTCATTTGGAAAGCAGGTGCTATGAAGTGAATTTCTTTTCCTTACAGATGGGCTCACTGTGTTCTCTGAAAGTGTGGTTGGAGAGAAGTGTCCGTGACAGGGAGGGCAGCCTTCCTTCTGGATCAGGACCAGTGTTCTCAGAGCAGGTCAATCGGTCAGAGTCTCCCCTTTTTCTACAGTAGCAGAGACTGAGACATTTTGGAGATAAAGAAGTTTGAGATTAGGGCATCTCAATGCACTGACTGAGCAATACCAGACACTAAATATACCTGGGTATGCGCCTCCATAAGCTTATGCTACATTTCATGAAGCGTTGTGTTTCCAGTTTTATTTGTTTTCATTTTCCATAATGCAAGTGCAATATATAATTAATGATGAGGAAATGCTATAAAAATGAACCACAAGCTAAAATAATTAAACAAACAAACATTTTCAACCCTCAGTTGCTGTAGCTAGAGTCATTATTCCTCAGTCACTATGAAAATGTGTGTCTCAGAGAATGTCCCCAAATTAACCTACCTTTCTGCCGTACATCTTTAAATGGGATTTTAATAAAAACTCCAACTTTCAAATGAAGCAAAGCTATTCTTCTGAATTTAAAGTTGGTAATTATAGTTATTAAATTATAATGAACAATATAAATATGTTTTTGTTGTGAAAATATTTTATATAAAAAGATGTATGTCATATAATGAGAGACTGATGAGTATAATTAGAAATTATCCTAAGAAGCAAAACATCTACCCTATTGGAAGCATGATATATGTCTCTTTTCTTTTCTCTAAGGATAGTTACTGCCTGAATTTTGTGCTAATCATTCCCTTTTTAAAATAATTTTACAACATATGTCTGTATCACAAAATAGTACCTCCTTTAGCTTGGTTATTTTCTGAAATTTAGATGAAGGATGATGTTTATATTCTTCTGTAAGTTTGTTTCTTAAACTAATTGTTTTTTCACTTATTATAGGGTTTAGTGAATTAATTCATACCACTGTATACAGGTCTATTAAATGAATAAATTACAATATTGTTGTCTATTCTGTCACTCATGGATAATTGGGTGATTCTGAGTGTTTAGTCCTACAAATAATGCTCCCTGAGCTTTTCACTTATATGACTGTGGGTCATGCACAAGAATGTCTCTAAGGCAAGGACCCAGGGTGGAACTGCTGAAGCATATGTTAATGTAGAGTGTGTGGGTCAGCTTTCCTAGGGAATTTGCTTACTGCTCCCCCTCTCTCAAGGCTGTCTGCACCGTGAGCTCTGCTATTGCTGGAGCAAAAACCCAGCGGCCACAGCTGAAAAGAGGAAAGGCCAAACTCGGCTCACAGTTTCAAGGTTTCAGTCCATGGCTGGCCGGCCCAGGACGGAAACGTAGCGGTGGATGATGGATGGACACGGTGGAGTAGAGGTGCTCACTTCACGGCGATCAGAAAGCGCAGTCAGCCAAAAAGAGATGAGGGGGAGGGGGAAGAGGGGCAGGGAGAGAGAGGGACCAAAGTCCAAAGCCATGCACCCAGTGACCATCTCCTCTGATTGGGCCCTGCCTTCTAACACCACACTCGGCCACGGACCATCAGTGGATCAAGTCGTAGCACCGCCATGTTCTAGCACCTTGCCAAAGACCCCACCCTAAACCAGCGACCTCCTCTGCTGCGTGTCCTCAGCTAAATGCTTCATCTTCGGCAATCTGGTGGATGTGCAATGATCTCCCACTGCAGTCTAATTTAAATCTTGGTTACTAATGAGGCTGTGCATGTTTTCACACATTTCTTGGCTGTTTGTGCTTCTTCTGTGAAATATCTCTTCACATTTTCGGTCTTCTTTTCTCCCTATTACGATTTGTCCTGCCCTTACTGATGCTTAGGAATTTGCCGTATTTCCTACGTATTTTCTCCTATTGGAGACTGGAATTTTCAGTCTGACGCCATGTGTTAGTGAAAAGTAGTTCCTAATATTTCCCTTTTTATTTTGTATCTTGATGTCTTGCTTCAGCAATACTTTTCTATCCCGGGGTTACTAAATATAAAACATTCTATAGAACAGAACCACAATTTAAGGTTAAAAAGTTTAGTATTAACTCATATTCTCCTCCCAAATAATAAATGAACCTTTGAACACTTTAGCTCCTTTCATGAGTTCCCTAAAATGTGTTAGTGGAATTTATTTTTATTTTTTAACCCTGTGACTTGGATGCTGTTGATACTTTTAGAGTGTTTCTGTTTGCCATTTTCTGTACTTTCTTCCTCCTTAGGTCTCTCTTCTGGGATCGTTTAACTTTTCCCCAACACACATTATTTAGAATTTTCATTAGTGAAAGTCTTTGGTTTAACAGTTTCTCACTGTTCAATTGTTAGGAACGTCCTTACTTTAAGTGCGTTTTGAAGGAGTCTGTCATTAGATACAGGAGTTGCACTGGAACAGCTGTTGTCCCCCACACTTCATTTCATTGCCCGGAGGCTTTTATTCCGAATACTGAGAAGTCACTTGTAAATCTTATCATTGTCTTTTCCGGATAATCTTTCATTCTTCCTTATTGTGAGATTTTTTTTTTTCCTACTTTACTACTATGGATCAGTCTAGTTTAAAGTTAGTTTTCTCTTTATTTTTGCTTTGGAATCACTGGACTACCTTGATCTCAGGATTTGCATAATTAATTATGTGACATTGTCAGCCTATTCCTCGCTTCTTTTTCTCTTGTTCTGGTACAGTAATGCATGTATATCCATCTCCTCTATATTCTTAATGTAAGTTTTATCAGGTAGTTTTAAACACACAGCAGGAAAGAATTCTCTGAATATTTAGTTCACCACATTGGCATCAAATGGAACTTCTATAACTTCTTTTAGAATTTTCTCGTACATCCTGAGGTCACCCAGTATTCTTTCTTATAGTGTTTTCTGTTTTTTTTTTTTTTTTTTTGGTTTTTCTCCGGGAACCGAACTCACGACCTTGCGCTTGCCGGGCAGGCGCTTTTGCCGCTGAGCTAAATCCCCAGCCCCCGTGTTTTCTGTTGTAATGGAGAAATTGGATTGATACTTGATAGCATTTCAGGAATGTAAACTATTTGGAATAACTCCCATAGTAGATGTTAGGTTCCATAGCATTTCTTTGTACTTCAACTAAGACTTGCTGATTGACATTTTGATGTTTGTCACTCTTATTTTATTGAATCTTAGTACCACCCTCCCATCCTAGGAAAAAAAGCATACTTTCTGCAAACTTATCTTTTCTATAAAATCAAAAGAACTTTGTATCAGAACCAGCAGTAATCTTTCTTACTACCTCTTTTTCTCCAGGATTTGTTTTTACCTGTAATGATTGAATGATAACTTTTAAGCGTAGGTTTCATATTTTACCATATTTTATTCCTAGGTCATGGAAAATGTTATAACAAGGAATTCCTCATAGTTTAATTTAGTTTAATGTCATTCTCTTTGGTAAGTATCTATATTGGTTGAAAGAAGCAAAGAAGATCTTTGCTAGTTGTCTCCCATACTCCTATTCATTTTCATGGCTCTGTGAAGTCAGAACTACTCTCAGAGCCCTGGAGGTTTTTACTTTCAATCCTACTCCATTTCTTGGCTTCTGACATTCTTACAGTGCAAGTTATTGGGTAGGGCCTTCGGCAGCAGGCAGGTTGGAGGCATAAGGTTGCAGCTTGGATGGGAAGGTGCTACTAGCTCCCAGACTTCCACTGTGTGTCTTCTCTCTCTCTCCCATCTCGCCAGATCCTTTTCCTCCAACATTTCCATGGATTACGAGAAACACATCGCATTCTGAACAAATAGACTTCAAACTTCCAAGAACTCAAGATCATGGCATACAGAAGGCCCTAGAGGTCCTTTGTCTCCATACTGAAGTTATTATCTCCTCTTCTGTTCTAGAGCACAATGCCGGTTCCTCTATCTCATGTCATTTCTTTCTTTCCTACTTCAGTATCAGTTCTTTCCTTTGGCCCCTCACCTGTCCGATCACCTGTCATTTGCCTCTAAGAAGTGGGAACTTTCAACAATCATTTTCAAAGCAAGAACTGCTCCTGTACTTTTATGATGGACCTCTGGATACCAGTTAAAAGAAGCACGCCTGTGCGGATTAGTTAACCCAGTACTCATGCTGTTCATTGATAATACGTCTATTAATAAACTAGCCTGCGTGGGTTAGCCTAGGAACCCGAGCACCATGTATGACATTAATTCTGTGAGGAGCTTCAGGCAGAGCCTGGAATGATTAGCGTACAAATGGACTCTTGGAGTATCGCCCACTTGTAAGCGGGGCACTGACTGTACAGGAGATAATTTGGATCACTGTGTGGGCTGGGAGGGAAATGCCTTCTGTTAACCAGCAGTGCCGCAGATTTGAACACTGCACATTTGTTTTGTGTACTCTTCCTTCAAATTGTGAGCAAAGAGCATGATTGAGATGCGACTGATTACGCCGAGTGTTTATAGATTCTGTTTTAGCAGAGCAGACTGCTACTCTGCACGCTGCATCTTAATTCTAAACGTGATTTCCACTGTCTCCTGCAGTCACCCAGCAGTGGGGCGGGGGGTAACTTTACCTTGCACTTCAGCCACTTTTACTTCCTGGTCAGTTTCACTAATTCTGAGGAAAGCTGTAGTGTTCGGTGCCAGAATATCAGTTGCTAAGTACTAAAAACTAAACCTGGGCAGGAGCTCACATAGTCTTTAGAGATAAACCTGGAAGGAGAGCCCACTGTGTTTTCTTGAGGTTGTTAAGGCTCGCTCTCTCACACTCTCTCTCCCTCCCTCTCTTTTTCTCTCCCTCCCTCTTTTTCTCTCTCCCTCTCTTTCTCTGTCTCCTCTCCCTCCCTCTCTCTCTTTCTCTCTCTGTGTTAAAGAATCAAAGCACTACGTGGAAAAATGAACAAACCAAAGGTCATGACTTATTTACTGACAGTGCACATTTTCCTATTCAATTATTTTACATTACTTTCTAATCTGAAAAAAGTTTCCAAAACAGGGTAAAATCACGGCACTTAAAGTTATGCAAGGACATTGAAATCACCGACTTTGGCACTCCACATTAGAACTGAGGCTCAGAAAGATTCCAGAATTGCTTCCAACCTCGGACACACCACCACCCCCAGCCAGACCCGAGGTGAGCAGGACTGCAAATGCTGGCCAGGCCATTGGGGCCTTCGGGTTAGTCTGCACGATCTTTGTACTGAATCCGCAAGCCTGAAGAATGCCTCGTTCTTACTGTCTATACAAGTGGAAAATATGCATATGTTTTTATTTTCACTTTCACATTATAAACCGCTCTTCCTCTGAACACAACTCATTGTAAAAAACAGATCCAGCACATCATTGATTTCACTGCACATACGATTAAAGGGAATGATTTTTTCCTGAAGGATTAGTGCTTTCCTGGCCTTGTAGATGATGAAAGAAGGAAGCTGCTAGTGTCAGCCGTGGTGAGTTGCTTCTGATGTGAGCCAAGAAGGAGAGGGGAAGGAGAGATGGAGTATTTTTGTAGAGGTTTTGCAGAGACTATTTTTTTTTCATTTTTAAAGTAGCAAGACTTTCTCCTCTTTTTTCCTCCTCCAAACAAAGTCCTACAGAGCCCACGTGGGAAATAGATGAAAGTGAAGCTTATCTTTTTGAAGCAGGAGCGCTGTCTGCAGAAACCAGCCTTTCTTAGCACTTCTCAGCATTCAAGCAAGAGGAAGACTGCTTCTCCCATCAAAGATTAAGATCTACAGAACCAGACTCTCCCAAATCCAGAATCTGCCTGTTCTGAAGCTTTTATCTTCACTGTGGAAAAGACATATTTTCCTCATTGGGGTTCCCAGATCCTCAGGAGTAAACAAGCACTGTGCGTGAAGTATTTTTGTCAACAATTACGTGGATTAAACTACATTATGTACTGCCAGCTTAACATGTTTCTTATGTACAGTGTTTATATGATGCCATAAAAATTATTTACAGCAGCCGCACATTACAGCTGTCGAGCAGAGTCCGAGGCCCAGATTCCACCCGCTTCGTCGAAGGCGAATATTTGAAATCAGGGGCACGTGAGACATTTACCTTCAGTGTCCTCAGTTGTCTTCTTAAGTCGTTTTTTCCAGAAAATGTTAAATATGCCTGCAATCCCAACGTCTTCCACAAAGTGAAGGACCAGATACCAGTCGTTTGCAGTGTCGTTTCAGCCAGCTGCTCTTAGGCTGAGCTGCTTCCTGATCTCTGCTGTTAGCAGTGGCACGGTGTCCTTCTGAGCTCTCTCTGCCTAGTGTCAGGCCACTGAGCCTGGATTTTCTGTGCTCACAGCCTCAGCATCACCTCACGCTCAAGAAATCTAAAGCTTGGTAGCATTCAGAGAGCACGTTGTGAGGCTGGAGGGCCCTGGCTCCCTGGAGGACAGGGACAGTGATGTTTCGCACATTCAGCTTGGCTTTCCTCCCATTTGCATGGTTCTTGGTTGTCAAAAAACACAATAGCATCTGAAATGCACAGAGGAATGCTCACTATAGGCAATTGGGAGAGGAGCATTAGTGTCCCTTGAGAATCAAGTATAACTATCAGTGTGTGAAGTAGGGAGGTAGGAGTGGGAGGCCTGGAGGGCAAGAAAAGACAATGTGGTTAATCACCATCCTGATATTGAGCAATAAACACCAATCTAATAATTCTTGATATATTAGAATTTATACTATTACTCCATGGCCCAATTCAAGCTGTACTTCATGGGGAAAAAGTCCCTACTAAATCATTTCAAAGAAATATAACTTACAGACCGGCTGTGGTGGCGCACTCCTGTAATCCCAGCACTGGGGAGGCTGAGACAGGAGAATCTTTGCAAGTTCGAGACCAGCCTGGGCTACAGAGTAAGCTCAAGGCCAGCCTGAGCTGCATAGTGAGACCCTGTCTCAGAAAGGCAAAAAACAAGAAAAGAAATGTAACTTTTCTTACTTTTGTAGCATTCATTTAGCCTTACATAGACAGAGATACCTCCATTTGCAAACTTAATTTTTAGTCCTTGATTTGCAATTTGGTTGCAGCCAGAATCATGGAATGAATTCTATAACCAGAATTATGGAAAGATTTATGTTCATGAACGGAGGTACCACAGCAGTGTCACTTTATGCTTTTCTTTCTGTCTTAGTATACATGACAAATCTCGGGTTCCATCCTCCTCTTCTCAAGGCCTTGTATCTGGGAGGAGTTTGAGGACCCTGTCCTGCTCCTAGGATGCTCTGACGTGGTGCCTGAGGGCTGCTCATGTGCACGGAAATCGTACAACCACTGAGTCTGCCAAACCTAAAACCTTTTAACCAAGAAAGGAAGATTGACTTATTCGTTTGCATTGACTTTTGTTTACTTATTTTTAGTTGCTGGTGATTGAATTCGCTGAAACTGCCATAGATTTATTTGAGTCACTGTAGGGTAAAGCAGATACAGCCACCTTGTAGGAACTAGATGAGCTCAAGATTCTTCAGGACAAGAGTGAGAGATGCTCTGATTCTTCAGGGCAAGAGTGAGAGATGCTCTGATTCTTCAGGGCAGAGTGAGAGACGCTCTTCTAAGCAAATCTCGTTCTCAGCAAGCATGTGGGGCAAGAGCCAGGGTTAGTATCTGGGATGTCTGCTCATACAAAGACCTTGACTCGCAGAGCGAGGTATGAAATGCAGCGAAGCTTGGTGGCACACGCCTGTAATCCTAGAATTCTGGGAGTCTGACACGAGTTCAAACAGCCTGGAAATGTTAGCAATATAGGGAGATCCTTGTTCAAATTACTTTGAAAAATAAACTAGTGAAAATGTTAGCACTATCAAAAATGATCGAAACCGAGAATTTAGGTAATGTTTTTCTGGCCATGTACAGAAATTATAAGATATCCCCAAATTAACAAAACATGAATAAACAGCCACTTCATAGGCCTACCATCTTCGTGCTCGTATTAACTATGTGCTGACATGCCCTCGTTTTCCCTTCCTTCCTGTGATAACCTCCAATCCCACACATCTTTGTTTAGCTCACATATTTGATTTAAAGAAAAAATTATTCAGAATCTCTGTATATCCAAATACCTCCCATGAGGTAAGAATGAAAGCAAAATTTCAATATTTGGTTGGAGAGTCAATGGGGAAACCTATTAGAACTCTTACCCAGAAAACAAAATTGCCAACAAATCAAATTGCATTAATGGATGCAATGGGATAAAGCTGTGTAGTAGTCAAGTAGTATGGGGACTGATACTACTAATGAATAGTTATTTCATCAGTGTCTCTCAGAGAAGGGCGGGACAGTAGTTAACTATATTCTGTTCTTTTTGCTCTCTGTTCACCGCTCTCTTACCCCCAGCTCCCACTGTGCCTCACAATCAAACCTTAAGGACTTGATTCCCCAATACGATATCCTTCCTCCCGGTGCCTATGAATTCAAATATATGTTAATTCATGTTCCTATAAATTTGTTTATACATTTAGAATGTTTCTGAATGCTTTGGAAAGGAGGAAACACAAATACTTGGAAGGGCAAGCTAAATACACTATTCCCACAAGCAGTCTCCCCCTACCTTGAAATTCAAATAATAGTAAGTGAAAGTTTAATCTTCTAAAAGAATGCATCTCTCCCTCATTTTTTATATATTGTAATTACCCATTAATTATTATACTTTAAGACATAAAGCTCAGTAGCTGCACATAATGTGAAGGAAATCATGACATAGCAATGAAAATAATTCCAGGATCCTCTTGAATTATGGTTTGTACAAATGTGTCAGCTATTTGGAGTTAAGTATGACAGCAAGTTAATGGATTGCTAATCCATGTGAGTCATATGGCTGTATTTTCTTATGAAATGATTTTGGCTACTATAGTTCCTATTTCTTTTTATTTGCCTTGTTCATTGTGTGAAATATCACCAAACATACAGAAAACTGAACTCAACATCTAATGCGCAGCAGAGTGAATTATCATGGAATAAATACCAGCATAACTCCCATGTAGGTCATTCTGGCATTCTGAAAACTAGTCAGACCCATCTCTCATCTCCAAGGGTAGCCTCTCTTGACTTTCATCCCTAGAGTTTTGTTTCTCATACATTTAAAATTTATATAAATGAATCATATAGTACATATTCTTAGTGTCTTTCTTCTATCACTCAATTTTACACTTGTAAGATTAAGACATAGTGTTGTGATTAATTACAGCCCTTTTTAAAGTCCAGATTTAGGGATTTCACACTTACAGAGCTAAAGACAGTCAAGAAGCAAATGCACAGGCTGGACCGTCCTGATTCCTTTCCTGCACAGACAGTAGACAAAGTTACATGCTGCTGGGTATTTCACTCATCCAACTGTGCTTAGTGACCAATGAACCAGACTTTGTAAAGGGATCGTGGCGTAGGACAGACAAATTCATTCTTTTGTTAGCCTAAGCAAAAGCTCTTTTAAAGAGATGGATATTTGGCCAGACTCACTCAGCAGTGCTCCTGCGCTGGGCCTCACTTTGTGCTAAAAACTCACACAATGTCATGCTGTAAAGGCAAACAGCTTTGGCTTGTGGCTTTGGCTTCTCCTCTCCATTGGTGATGTACACCCTCCGGAGTCCCCAGCACGGCACGTGTTACTGTGCTTAGGTGTGGTCCTAAAGAGAGGGTTTATTGTAAGACACAGGCATATCGCGGGGTCCATGTAAGCGGTATCTGTATTTGCAGAAAACTGTTTGAAAGGGGAAAGAGAGTGCAGTTTGGAGGTGCTCTCCCGTGGCTCTCAGGACAGCACTGTAGCAAGATTGTGGAGGCAACTGTAGAGGAAGCTAATTTGAGCAAGTGCAATTAATAATTATTTCTAGAGAGGCAGCTGGCAAGGATCCTACGGTGGTGTCGAAGGAAACAAGAAAATTAGTCTAGACGATGCGGGCTGGGAGCATGTCACCGCCCTCCCTTTCCTAGGTGACGAGCTGGCCTGATTTTGTGCATAACTCAAAGGTGTCTAACATGGGGGCAGCCATAAGAAACTAGGCCAGAAGTTCATCTGTAGGAGAAGCTGTCACAGGTGAAGATTTACCACATACAGGAGGAAAGCGGTTTTTCTTCTTCCTTACAGACTACATTAGCCACATTTTCTTTTTTTTTATTATTTTTTTTTTATTTTAGAAATAAAAGGAGGAAAATACTAACAGACCGACAACATTTTACAAAATAGCATAGGATCAGTACAGACATTACAGAGTTACAAACAGAGTGGTAGGGAATGAACAATGCTTATTGTATTACACATTGATATCTTCAATGTAATTTCTCATGAAAACACATATAGACATACAAAGCTAATCAACCAATGCCTCACTGACAGTTTCTTTCAGCAAGGAAATACAGGACAGTGGAACACCCATGTTAACTATCCTGCATATACATATATACAAACTTTCTCCTTCTTTCCCTTCTCTTTTCCCATATCCCAGTTATCCTTTACCTATGAGTGCTTTCCTATCAATTCACAATGTCTATCATATCTCCTAGATTAAATTAACTCTTTCAGGCTTTACACTAGAGAAACAATGCGGTGCTTGCACATGTATGTTTGATTTATTTCGCTTATGAGTATGGTCTCTAGTTGTGACCATTTGCCTATAAAAGCCTTGAGTTTATCTTTCTTTACAGCTGAGTAACCACAATTTTCTTACCCAGTCCTCAGTGGATGGACATTTGGGTTGCTTCCACATTTTAGCAATTACAAATTGTGCTGCTATGAACATGGGTGCACATACATGACTGTGATATGATGTTTTTAGATCTTCTGGGAAAATACCAAGCAGGGGGATAGCTGGGTTAGCCACATTTTCAACCAGCTCTCAGATACAAAAAGTATAAGGTCACTCTCAAATCCCAAATGTAAGAGATTGTGGCCCTCACAATTACTTAGTGATCGTGGAAGCCAGAATTCCTGATCTCCCACCAATTGGGAGGTGAAACTGGGTGAGGTAATAAACACTCAATTTTAAACAAATTGGTGTTGGAATATTTTCCAATTTGGAGTCTTGGAGTCAGTTTTGGAGTCAGAATATTTTGTTTTACATTCTGCAGTTTTGAGTTCCAAACGATAATCATGGCTAAGGCGACCAAACTGTCATCAGCTCTCTTCATAAAAAAGTGAATAAAATGCTTTGAATAATATCCATCTTTGCAAGAAAAAAAACTTTGATTAAATGTTCAACTGTAAAGTACTGAGGAAATGTCCTTCACATTGAGTACGTTTGAGACCTTTTTGTATTAGGTCCTTAAACTGTGGCTGGCATTTATTAGGCAGCTCCTTCTCATCTGACACCTCACTGTGGGTTCACAAATATATTTATTCTCCCCCAAAATCTTAAAGATTAGCAAACTATATCTTAAAGGTGAGAAATACGGAGCTAGGAGATACTGAACAATTGGCTCTAAGTCACACTGTTAGATGACTGGTAGACTCTTCATTTGCTCAAACCTGGCACCTTATTTTCCCGCTTCTTCATCATTCTGTGTGCTTCCCCTGCCTAAGTAGCAGTGCTCGCCATGGATGTAGGACATCATGCTAAGAAAGACATAGGCTCCAGCCTATCTATGGGATGTAAAAAATGTCAAATGCATACAGAGCAGAGTGGTGGTAACCAGGGGCAGGGAAGTGCAGGGAAAATGGAGGAGGTGTTGGTCAGAAGGTACAAAGCCACATTTACATAGGCTGAGTAAGGAAAGGATCTCATGTACACCATGAAGACTGCAGTTCTTGCCTTGCACACTTGAACTGTAACTGTGTGAAGAAATGGGTGTGTTAACTCACTTGATTGTAGTAAGCACTTCATGATGTACATATATATATATACATGTATATCAAAGCATCATGCTGTACATCTTACATATATACAATTTTTAAAAATGAATGACAGCCTAAATGCAGTGTGCATAGAACTCCACAAATGAGGTCATCTCATTTCAGTGTTTTCTAAGTAAAGTTTCATCACTAATTACCTGGAATTTATTCTTCCTGTTTTCTTTGTACTGTTCACCCAACCTTTCCCAAGACTTGTGTATAAATACAGAGAAAGGACAATGGAAACCACTGAGAATCATCTATTATCCTAATGGACCATGGTTTAAATGAATTTAGGAAGATTGTGTGGACTCTCAAGAAAATAGTTTGGTTTTGTTTACACATGAACCTGGCTTTAGCATATTGTAGTTCTAGTCACAAATTTTAATGAAAAATGAAATTATTTAGAGCCTAAACAAGGTTTAAAGCGAGGACTCTGACTTCTGCAAACATTCAGAAGTAGCAGTTCAATGCATTATCATTTTGTGTTAGCTTTCTGTGGGCCAGACAAAATACCTGGCACTCACAACCTAAAGGAGGAAACACTGACTTTGGCTCATGGCTTTGGATGCTTCAGTCCATGGTCAGTGGGCGCTGTTGCTTTTGGGTCCGTTATGAGACAGATGCATCACAGCAGAAAAGGGTGGCAGTAAAGCTGCTCATCTCCCTGCAGCCAGGAGGCAGAGAGAATGGCCAGAGAGCCGGGAGATGAAGGGGCCAGGCCTCAGGATAGAGCCTTGCAGCCCACAGGCGCCGGGACCCACGTCCTCTAGTCAGGCCCCAGCAAGCATCCTTCTCTCTGTGAAATCCCGGGACCCACCCACCGAGGAGGTCTGACCCCTTATCATCCAGTCACCTCTTTTCCTCAGCTCTGAATGCTGCTGCCGTGAGACTTGAGTCCTTGGTACGTAAGTTTTTTGGAGAACACTTTATAGTCAAACCATGACATATTTTTTTTAATTTTAAAAATAAAAGGACAGATAACCTTTTACAAAATAGCAAAAGAACAGTACAGATTATACAGAGTTACAAACAAAGTGCTAGGAAATTAACAACGTTTGTTGTATTATATGTTGATATCTTCAAAGTGGTTTCTCATGAAAGCAGATAGAGACATGCAACATTGATCCATCAAGGACTCATTGACAATTTCTTTCAGCAGAGAAATAGAAGACAGTAGATCAACTATGTTAACTATCCTGTATTTACATACACACAAAACTTCTCCTTCTTTTCCTACTTTTTTCCCACGTGCCAGTTGCCCTTTTTCTGTGAGCATTTTCCTATCGTTTCACACTGTTCATCATACTTCCTAGCTGTTATTCTCTCTTTCAGGTTTTACACTAGTGAGACAATGCGGTGCTTGCACATGCAGGTCTGATTTATTTCATTTATGAGTATGGTCTCTAGTTGTGACCATTTACCTATAAAGGCCTCCAGCATATATGTCTTTATAGCTGAGTAATATTCCATTATATAAAAGCACCACACTTTTCTTATCCAATCCTCGGTAGATGGACATTTGGGTTGCTTCCACATTTTAGCAATTACAAATTGTGCTGCTATGAACATAGGTGCACATACATCACTATGATATGATGTTTTTAGGTCTTCTGGGAAAATACCCAGCAGGGGGATAGCTGGGTTGAATGGGACCTCTAGGCCTAGTTTTAGGAGGAGTCTCCACACTGATTTCCACAGTTCAAACCATGACATATTTCATTTGCAACTTCCTGCATTTAACTCAGGTGACCAGGAGTAATATCCACTAGCGCTTGCTGTTTCATAGACTCTCTCTACTTAGTGTCTCATTACCTCACTTTTCAGGCTTTAGGGATGACTGTAAACATAGAACTTCTCCCTCCAAGTCAAAAAGTGAAACTGCTTCTTGATCCTGTCTCCTCTGGCAAATTATATAGTGATGAGAAATTACAAAATAAATAAAAGGCAGAAAATAAGTGCACATTAGGGTAGAGAGTGCCTCACTTTTCTCGTGCATATATTGTCTAATATATGGCCTCAGTACTATTATGTTATTTGGGACTACAGACTGTTTATTAAAAAGACATACGATAACATATAGCAACGGGAATAACAATAAAGCCACTTCAAGCTTAGTGCTTGTTTCTGGTTAGTACTCCATTGAGTCCAATGTGTCTGCATTTTGATTACACTCAAAAATGTCAGTATAAGGGGCTGGAGATATAGCTCAGCATCACAGCACATGCCTGGCAAGTGCAAGGTCCTGAGTTTGCTTCTCATTCCCCACCCCCCCAAAAAAATCAGTATTAAAAGTTAGAAACAAAGTCTTATTGTTTTCCATTTCAGCTGAAGGATGGGAGGAAGGGCATGAAGAGTGTGTCCATTCTGAATTTATGCTAACATAATCAGTGACTTGATTTGTATTAAAAAATGTAAATATTTCTTTGAAACTTGCCTTGGCCTTTGAAAGAGAAAAGTCCTTACTGCAAAATCTGCATTGACAGAACAAATCCTACTTGCAAAGTAGAAAGTGATGTCATTGGCTTGAGTAGATCTCAAGTCAGCTGTGAAATTCATAATCTTTTATCCATAAAATAGCTTCTCCTTTGAATGACAAAATTATTTTTGAGTTGGGAGCTTGCCAGATCTAAAGACAAAAGGCTCAGTGTGCACACCTGAGCACCCACTTCAGGCTGGATTTGAAAAAGGTGGTTGTTTTCTTAGGTGTCACAGATGTGCCGTTCTGAACTAATCAGTGTGAATATTGCTTAAAAAGTCAGATGTCATCTATTTCACTGGTAAAAGTCCAACACTATAGTGACTTTAAAAAATAGCCCCAAACTATCTAGTGAATTCTCTGGTGTTTGACTGTTAGGCTCCAAGTATGTTTTTAGGATATTCTACTTTAAAATCCCTAAGTGTGAAGCTATTTATTCAATATTTAATTATATGTAAAACAGAAGTTTAGAGACTTCTTGTTTGGTCTGAGGTTTGATTTTTAATGTACATATCATTCTTTTGTTTTGTTTTGGTTTTTGTTTTTTGGTTTTTTGAGACATGGTCTCACTATGTAATTCAGGCTAGCCTTAAGCTTCCAGCGGTCCTCCCGCCTCCACCTCCCGAGTGCTGGGATTGCACGGCGTGCCACCAAGCCTGGCTGCGTGTGCATCACTGTTTATTAATTAAAAGAGGCTGTGGGGCCAGTGCTTGTCTCCTGTTAGATAACACAAGCCTGGGGCAATAGGTGAGCGCCAGTTTATCCAAGAAGAGTCAAAGTAGGACCAATTTGACCAGGAAAAAGTTAAAAAAGTTTCATTCTTGAATGGAAGGACATGAAAATGGATAGAGCTTTTTCACCCTTAAGAGTTCCCAGGGGCAGAAACACTATAGATTCCACTTTGAGGAGTCTTGGATTTTATGCAGCAAAGCAAATAGATTTTGCAAAGCATGGACTCTAATAAGAATATTGAGAAAATCAAGCCATAAATAGACTTTTTCATAAAACTGTAATCTATGCTTATTAGCAGTTTGTCATTCAATATGAACTAATCTTGTCACAAAGGAGATTTTTGGCATTGGTTATTTAATATTAATAATTCAAGTTAAGATTTGCATAATTTTGAATCTATTGGCCTGAAACTGTGATTTGAATCCTAAATTTAGTAAGTAAGATATTTTTGCCTTTGATACATATTTATTATATTGGATGGTTTTATACCTAGTTGCTGAATTATCATGGGGATTACATAAATGGATTGAAAACAAGGTTTCAAAGCTCAATAGGTATTTGATTTTTAGGGCCCAGGTATTTAATACATGTTTGTACATTGGGTTTTAAATGATTTTCAAATCATATTTACCGTAATTCCTTTTTTGGGTTAACCTTACAGGAAGGATATTGTTTAAATAAAACTGGATATTTCAGTATCTTAAAAAGAATCATTGCTCCAAGTCCCTAAAACCTTATTTAAGACAGTATTTGTTTGATGTGGCAGTAATATCTATGAAATATAATTTTATGAAGTAAAATTCTAAATACAATTGGAGTAATGAATAATTCTACATTAATGTAGTGTGTGCTTAGCCTGTATTGAGCACTATGAGAGATCCCTCCCATTTCCTAAAAGTACACTTAGAACCTGCTCTCCAGCTCACAACACAGTGGCAGTAAGGGGAGGGAAATTTAGGAAGGTGCGGAGAATAGTAAGATCTGTGTCCATAGCTCTGTGGAGCTTTTCCTCTGGGGTTAAAGTAGAAAGGAAGGACATCAAGTTTATATCTTACCAGTTGCAAGAGTGAAGCCCCTGAACGCCAGTGCTGAAACGGCTCTAGTAGGCTCCTAGGAACTTCTGATTCATTGCATCCTGAAGGAGTAAGGACTACCTAGCCCTACAGAGTGCTGCTTCTGCTATCTGTTATCCTTGACTTTGGGAACATTTTCCACTCCCACTTAATCAAACATAGTTCACATCTCCAGAGAATCTAGAAAGTCTTCAACCCATCCAGCTCTTTTAGTTTTTTTTTGTTGGTTTGGTTTGGTTTTTCTCCGGTACCGGGAACCAAACTCATGACCTTACGCTTGCCAGGCAGGTGCTTTTGCTGCTGAGCTAAATCCCCAGCCCCTCTTTTAGTTTATTTAATAGGCTATTGTGTCCTTGATCTCTATTGAATTCTATTGAAAATTTACTTAATACGCAGAGCTCTTGGTATTTCGGGTTTTGTCTCTCTAGGGTTTGGTTGACAATTTATTTCAGTGTACTAGGTCAGAAAGCATATTCTGTTAAAACAGATAACAGGAAAACACAGTTTTCAGTTTCCAAAATAGTAATGAATGTAACTAACCTTCTCTATATGACGTATCTTCTCTGCTACATCTCAAAAGATCTATGGTTGTAATATTTATGTCAAGATTTTCAGCTAATTAGAATAAGCTATGTATGTTTACAGTGCTGTTAAGATTTATAAAATGCCATTCGGCCTGAAGGTATATAGACTAAGTTTTCTTAGATTATAATTCTTGATTAATATGTTTGCAAGAAAAGATTGTTGAGGTATGCTAAGGAGTATCACATTTTGCAAATACAGAGAGAAGGTTGTAAACTTTCAACTCATAGCTATGCTGAATATACTAAAATTGAATATGTTATGGGATAATATGTACAGAAATGGAAATGTTATTATCTGAATTGTATGAAAGGAATCTAGATGTCAGTAGTGTCAGACTTCGTGAGTTTGAACAACAAAAATCAGGATACCCTCCAATAAACTTGGCTTGATATAAATCTTTGTGTCAGTTTAGTAATCAAACGCTTTCATAATGCTCAAATACACATAGAACTTTATAGAAAATTGTAAAAGAGAGTTCTAGGACTTGATTTCAAAGTGCTGTTGTTCAGAGGGATGAGGAGAGGTGGGAGGATGTAGGTATGAGGAGTGCATCATGATTAATGCATGATAATGACTTAAATTGGCTATAAAGGATGAAAAGCTGAAGAAGAAAAATGTAGCTGCCATGAAATGCGATTAATAAAACTTTTATGAGTTTCAGTCCTAGCCAAGCAGTCTCAGTATTAAGAAAACTAACATCTATGGTTTATCAGAAGATCATCATTCTAAGTAACATTCTTTCAAAAATGATACAGTGTAAATGTTACACATTCATGCATGGATCTATGAAAATGTAAGCATAGAGGGAACATAAAGACTCCTGATTAGTGATGCAGATGGCTGAGAACAAATTGGATATGCTCTGGAATAATATATGCATAGAAGGGAGGGAAAATGTAGACTCTGCTCACCAGTGACATCTGAAGATCAGTGTACAGCAACGAACTCTGAGATTGTTTGACTCATAGGTGTTGTACTAGACAAATTCAGTCTACAGCCTTCTCTTTGGGGTCAGTTTCAATAAAAAAAGCTCTCCTGAACTTTAGAAAAGGACATATATATGTATATGTGTATGTGTGACAGGAGGGAGGGATGGGTGGATGGGTGGATAGATGGATGGGTGAATGGGTGGATGGATGGATGACAGGTCTGGGATGTCACAGCAAATAAGTAAATGAAGATGGATTTCAGATATTGTCCAGAAGTATTTTGAGCTCTTGTTTCTCCACCCTCCCTTTAAAATTCAATTTAAAATATAATGTAGGGATGTTCTATACATCATGTGGACTTTAAACTTCAGTGAAAAACCATGCTGGCATGATGAGTTCCAATTTCCGCGATGTGCTCTGCCTCTGTGTGCACAAACCAAGTGTCATTTCCATTTGGGGTGATTATTAAAATTCACTACACTTATTGGGAAACTTAAGTTGGTATCTGTACAACTTCTTGGTTTACAAATCACTTTCCAAATTGAAAAATCGAAGGTAGGAGTCACCTGAATAGAACTGGTCTTCGTTATTAATTGTCAATCAAGACATTCTTAACTTCTAGTGTGATGAACTTTGCAATCTATAACTGTCACTAAAGATGATTGACAAAAATTGTCTTATGAATCCACAATTAATCATTTGCTTCCATTCTGTATTACTTGACTAAATTATTCATTGTTTTAAGAGTGCAAAAAGCCCTATGGCTCTTTATTCATGTCTGAAACTATAAGTAAAGTTATGGGGAGCAAACTGGCTATGCGTTATTGAAAAATTGAACACCTGAATTGTTCCGCAAAGAACCTTTATGGGTTCCTTCCTTGACAGGTGGTGAAAGGAGAAAAAAACATGTAAGAAATGGATCCTGTTCTTTGTCACCAAAAGCTAAAATGCATGTTGGGAGCAAAATAAATAAATAAAAATAAGTGAAAAAAAGACAAAGAAAACTCTGCTTTGTCAACATGCTTTTCTCCATTTCTTTGAAAGAATGATTTGCTGGAACTCATACCGAGAGACCTGTTGTACAAATGGAAACACAGAAAAAGATCTTTGCGAAGATCTCGTCATTGTAGGAAGCTGGCTTTTGAATTCCTTGAGTGGAAGAGTGTCTCATTCATGTTTATAACTTTTTCACTGACTTCAAGTGTTTGATCCCTGGCACTAGTAGGCCAAAGGCTAAGAGAACACAAAGCAAATAGGCAGTGTGTTTGCCTCACTGTGACTCTCTGTTATACATCTGCGTCCTTTGCTAACTCTCTGGTGATCCTCTGTTGTGAGATCAAATGTTTACTCAGCAATATGTGACATGCGAGGCTATTTCCTGAAGTGCTAGGAAATGGTGTCAAAATATAAGACTTCCTGTGAACTCTGCTTCCTTGTAGAAGACAACAGTTAGCAATTGCTTCAACAAACCCAGCTACTTTGAGACTTCTATAAAGACAATTTTAAACAGTGGAGTTACATGCTAACTTTAAAATAAAAGTCTATTATCTTTAAATGTGTAAGGATTTTGCCTGAGAGGCTGACCAAGGACATGGAATCTGGGACCAGACAGCACTCAGACCGTAGGTCATCCACTGGACATCTTAGCACCTAAGTCTTGCACGTATAAACATACTTAAGTTAAGGCCTAATTGATTGCATTACATAATGAGTTAGTATACTCAGAGCATCTAGAATGCTGCTGAATGGTCCATGGTGTGTCTGCTATTATTGTGTAGTTTTTCTGCAGCTGACGGAGTTTAAAATTTAAAATGATGAGATAGTTTCTGTCTTCTCAGAAATAAGGGTCCAGATCTGAGCAGCTGAGTCAGCCGTTCTCTACAGAATTTCCAGGAGTCCCTGCTCCTTTTGAGCTTTTGTCACACTGACCCTATGGGGTTGTGCTCACCTGCTTGAGTCGTAGGAGCTGCTCCCATAGGAGGAGGACTGATTCCTGCATCAGGACAGTACTTCGTGGCTGACCTCTGCTCAGTGCTGTTGCCCGTGCTTACACAGCCACACTTAGCAGCAAAGGAGATTGGCAGATAACTTCTTTGTGTCTGATTGCCATATGCCTGGCCCAGTTCTGCCTACACTGGGCAGGCGTACGGAAAAAACTTGCTACGAGGACAGTTCTGAATCTCTGCTATAGATAAACCCACGTGGAATAAGTACATCAAGAGATAACTTTCCTCCCTAGAGCTGATGGACTGTAGTATTGATTTTTTCACAGTGTTCTTGACTATGTGGGAGCAAAGGACTTTTTTTCAGCTGCATAAAAATAAATACAACTCAAACTACTGCTGAAAATAAAGATATTTCTGGCATCACTTTGATTGGTCTTAATGAAATTGCATAATCCAACTTTAAAATTTAAAAATGACATTTTTAGATGTGAAAACCAATCATTCTTATTAATATTATCAGCACATTCTGATTTTTAATGAACAAATATCAATTAAAATAATTTATTCTTTCAAAGAAAACTGCTCTTTATTTTACTTTGATCTCTCTAGCTCACGTCCTTTTTAATCAATATTTTCTATCCTCTTCTTCCCTACCCTCATATGTTTCACACTCAAGATTAGATGATTTATGAACCTCCCAAATGCCCATCTTATAGGTTTCATTCTAGGTATCATGGTGATGAGAGTTTGATCTTTGGTCTTCTTTAATCACCTTAATATTCCTTTGAAATCCATTACTTGACTCTCCCTTCCCTAAGCACTAATTTTAGAAGCCTTAGATTTGTTCATAAAGGTTTAATGGATTATAGACTGTTAGCCTAAAGAAGTAGGTTTTTTTAAAGCATAGACTTTTCAAAAGAAATGAAACAAAAAGATCAGCAGGTTCAGACGGACCACTTTTGGTTGCTTTATATGGATGTAGAGGCTAGCTAGATTTTTTTCCTTCAACTTTTCAAAAATAAGAAATGATTAGAGTAAAAGAAATGATTAGAATAAAATGAGGGCTTGTTATACATACTATGATTTTGGTGTGTATTTCATATTATTTATTTATTGGAATTTTAGTAGAATAAAGATGAGCTACAAAAGGAAACAGTAGTAGAAAAAAAGCATACAGACTAAGTTCTTACCAATGAGGAAGAAATGTAAACATTTTTTGAGTAATAAATTCAGAAGGCAGTTTTTTTGGTATCAGACAATGACAAGCATATGAAATTCTCTTTAACATTACTTTCTTCAGTAAGAAAATGAGAACTATGAACAAATCTACTAGAGAGGACTCAGTGCAGATAGAGAATAAATATACTTTTAATACCTTATCATTAAATCTAATATCTCATAAGTGACATATTTCTAGCTGATGTAGAAATTTAGCCCTCTTGCCATACATAGCTTTCTTACTTTGGAAATATGTTGGGGAGGGAGAAAGGATGCAATTGTACAAAGCCTGAAGTGTGAAATCTTCTGTATATAAAAAATAAATCCATAAATAAGCCATTTCCTGAAAGTGTCTACATGATTATGTAGCCCAATTCCCCAAAGTGCTAGCTCAGGGGTCAGATCAATTTTGAACATAATAAAAGGATGGCATTTTCTGCTGCATTATGCCAATATCTTTTGAAAATTTCATATCTACAGAAGACAGGATCATTACATTTGAAAAGTGGACAGGCTGCCTGTAGAGAGCATGTATTATCTGAAATAAATGTTCATTTCAAAAGGAAAGTTTGAGTGACTTGGGGCTAGCATTAGAGACAACTCTTAATCATAGAAATCAGCTTTTAAAATCTTCCAAGAGGCAAGGAATATATTCACAAACATTACATGTAGCAGAAAGCATTATCAATTGTGTAACAAATGATTAAAGGTCTATACTTAGCAGAAATTTCCGAAGCCAAGTCTGAGGAACCTTTTGGTATAAGGTACTGCATTTTTGATGGTAGACTTTCTCTTGAGGAAAAACAACACAGGTTCTGTGGATGAATTTTAATTTGGATTTTGGCTTTATCTGTAAAGAAATTCATAAATTTAGACAGGTACAATAAAAAGTCTAGCAGAAGTCTTGTTTAGTTGTATGGGTTTCCATACAACTTAGTAAGTTTTCTCAAAAAAATTTCCTTGGAATTCCCAAATCCTGACGAATATTTAGGTAAAACAAACAAACAAATCCAATGCCCGACTGAGGCATATTGCCCTGGAAGATATGTTGCGCAGGATTTGAAAGTCAAGAACGGAGGATGGTAAGGGTCTAAGTCTTTAACTACTTACATTTATATTTCATTCAGGCTAATTTTCCATTGTTTTCCTCCTTGAAGAATCTATGTCTTCAAAAAATTAATATTTGGTAGCAAAGAAATTTGGACCCTAAAGGAAGGGAGTAGAACCTTATGTCACTTTATTTTACTTCTTTGTCACTTTAGCACTTACAGCAATTATTTCATTGAGCCAATTGCCATTTGGAACTCATCACTTTTTATCAATTATATTATTGATGTTAAAATCAGGCTTACTAGGAAAGGCTAGAGAACTGAGATGTGTTCATCAAATAAAGCAGAAATTAGGGAGGAAACGACCCCTGAGCGACATCGGATTATTTGATTTCCTGAATGCGCCAAGTGCCTGGATTTTGTTTCATCTCTTCTTTTGATGAGGCCGCCCTTTTTGCTATTATTGAGAACTGGACTTCTACCAATCCTTCAATACCCATTTTAAGTTATCTCTTAAACCTTTAACACTTTGATAGATTAGCACTCTTCTTAATAGTTTGTATCATTATTGTAATTTCACTGTAGAGTGGTAATCTATTCTAATACTACAGTCAGCTATTCAGAGAATTAGTCTTATTTTGATTAAGTTATCATATAGTATTTATCTTGATTATTTTTCAAGCATATATTTTAATTAACATGTAGTAATTGTACATATTGGTGGGTATAGTCTGAGGTTTCAATATATCCACACAATGTGTACTGATCAGATCAGGATGACTGACCTATCTACCACTCCAGACATACTTCTCTTAATTGTGTGTGTGTTTATGTGTATGTTTGTGTGTTCTGGGGATGGAACCCTTTCTGACGAGTGAGAAAGTCAGTAGGCATAAGGGAATTTCTCCCAAACTGCCATGCAGACCACTTGAACAAATCTTCAATTTCTTATGCGCTGAAAGACAACTGGGAGAACACACCACCATTTTCTTGTAAAAGGTTCACGAGTTTATTACAGCAATTTTCCTGGAACTTACCCTAAAGTTGTTTCAACAGAGCAGCACCTTTAAATCTGTTTTAACTACCGGCTTATGCAAATGTAGAATAATTGCTTTGTAGAACATTTTTGCGGAAGCAGAGACTGGGTGGATTTTCTCAGAGAGCACAGCATTTCTAGGCAGACTGTGTTAGGAAGACAGTGACTATGTGAAGATGAATCCAACACTTAGGTTTTATGCCTGTTAATATGCAATCATTTTAGATAAATTATAGATTGATTAAGCTGAATTACCAAACTATCCTGTATGTATATAAGCCATAAGACTTTGTCACAAGATCGGACTTTCTGTAGGAAGAAGACCCGGGAGAAATGCAAGGAGAGTGAGTGCTTTCCAAGCTACTGATGTCATGCAGTTGCCACACTGCTTGTGGTTAACACCTTTGATGATAAAGGAAGGGGGCCTGGGAAAGTTCTGAGATTTCAGTTTGGCCATGGATACAAACAGGAGGAAATTGTGGTGTGTCTGTTTTTTTTTTATTATCATGGCATTAGACTCTTATACTAGAGTCACGAGGACTAAAGCTCATCAAGATTATATGGAATTTGTGCATAGGTGGTATGTGGAAGATCAAAGAACACACCCACGTGGGCCTTTTTTCACATTCCATGTTCTCTTCCCACACTGCCACAGCCTTTCACAATGGAGCGCTGAGTATCAAGAGTGAACAGAGGCTGGGAGTGTAGTTCAGTGGTGGAGCGCCTGCTCAGCCTGTGTGAAGCCCTGGGTTCCTTCCTCGGTACACACAGACAAACACATAAGCGCAGACACGCGTCCCTCCTGCAAGCTTTGTTTTACTGTCCATTTAGGTGTCTTCCTTCTTCACAGTGAATTTTACAAAAGCAGAGGCAATATGTTGTCTTCAGTTCTAAGCATATGATGTGTTTATTTAACGAACGCTTACTCTTTGCTATCTCTTAGCTTCCTCGTACTTTAATAGAATACAAGACAGGATAAACCTATGAAGTGGTTCTACTGTTGCTATTTTTCAGATTTTGTAAATGAATGTGTTGCTTGAGCACAATGGAGATGTTGAGCTTCCTTAGAAAATAATAGGGATAACATACATGTGCTAGTTGATAATTTAGGCAGTCTTATCTTTCTCTGAAGTATTGTACATTAATCCTTTAGTTCTCATTTCACTTCATAAACTTATGCATTCAATAGAAATGGCTCTAAGTTTATGATACTCTTTTGTAAAAGCTCATCAGAGATTGGAACTGTTCCTTATCTTTTTAGGAAGTCACCTGGGATCACAGATCATGACTGCACAAGTACTGGTGTTACCCAATGCAGTGAGAATTATCTCCTCCTGAAGTCAGGGCCAAGTTGTCAGATGAAAAGGGATCAGTTGCTTTCCTCTGGCTGCAGGATTGCCTGAGTTAAAGGGAAGAAGCCCTGTTGGGTTCAGGTGAGGAACGGCAGTGTACGGAAGCACCGGAAACCTTCCTGGTAGGGCCCAGAGGAGCATCGTAAACAGCTAGACGTTGTCACACGACACTGGAGATCAGAAAAGCTGGCAAACTGGTTATTTTACCCTTTTCCTCTATTGCAGGGGGGACCACATTCTAGCAGCTTATGTCTCTGTATTTATTTCTGGGGAACCTACCTATTGACCTTTCATTTGCTTTTTCTGTATTTTCCCTTTATACCACTGTATCATGCCCCCTTATGAGAAATTCTACTTAAAGTCATCCGTCCAGATGGGCTTCCTTTGCTACCCTGCTGCGTGGGTCACTGCTCCCTGCACCTCCTCATGGAGTGATATCTTTGCTCTTGGTGTGCTTCCACCATGCAGGCCGTCATAGGCAGAGCAGCACGGCAGGCTTGACGTACCGTGCACATGGAATCCCTATAGCTGCTCTGTCCAGAAAGGCCTTTGAGTATGGAAGGCACACTGGAGTGAGGACTACTCATGATATGAATTTTGTAGATGTAGTTAACTGTTTGGGTGTATTGAGCAGAAGTGATGGGAAAGAAGAGATGCTGCAGCAGAAGTTAGGAGTGAGCAACTACATGCAAAGCAGGATCCAAGGCAGGTCTGACCTAGGAGAATGAGGTTGGTGTAGGGATGGAGGAGTATCATGTAGAAATCAAGAAAGCCAAGAATATTTGAGGACAAAAGATAGAAAATTTAAGGTGTGCACCCTTAGGGGCACTGGGGCCATATAAATGCCTGTGTCCTCAGCTGGGTTTTCACTCCTTTAAGTTGCCTTAACCTCACTTTATCTCCAAGGAGCTCAGTTCTCCTCAGTCGTATTTACTGAGGTCACCTATTCTAGGCAGTGGGCTTCTCTCCTCTTTGCCCTTGACAATAGTTCCATATGAATTAAGATTAAAAGTATGAATCAAATTCAAGTTTAATGGATCAAGATTTAGCATCATTGAAACTATTTATCAAAGGAGAGTTTCTGAAGGCAGTCTCAAATGTGTGCTCCAAATATGTTTTGAGCACTGGCAGATTCTTTGCAACAGATTTCAAAGTGTTTTCTTTGAAGGGATCAACAGTCATGTTGATCTGTAAGTTCTGTTAGTGGGGGAAAAAATCTATCATACTACTGTTTAGCTATACAGAGTATTGCCTAAGTTAGTCCTGAGCTTTCTAAAGGGATTTTTTTTTTTTATAGCCTTGATCCTATTTAACTCACCCAGAGCTCTTCTATGCATATTTTCCCCATGGCGCAGGAAATGATTCGTTTTGACTAGTGTCTGGAGAGGATGAGCCAGAATCCTGCAAATGAACAGTAATACATTTTCGAACCTTTAACAGGATGAAAATGAGTCTTTCATTCAGGTTTGCAAATTTCTTCTAAAGGCATAAATAATAGATCTCTGTCACAGTTGTTTAATGCGAAATAGTCCTAGGCAGTGCAAAAAATAGCCAGAGACAAAATGTAAGTAAGTGGGTGTGCCTGCTTTCCAGTGTAACTTTTGGGACACTGCAATCTCAGTGTCTGATTTTATACAGTTAGTTTTTATGTGATACGAGATACTGTTCTTGTTTTGATTTCTTGCCGACTATGTAAAAGTATGAAAATCTTTCTTCCCATACCAGCAGTACAAAAGGAGACGGTGTGTGGGGTCTGTCTGTGACCTCAGTGTGCCAGCCTGGATTTAAAGGAAGAAACCGCCCTGTGGGAACCTGGGGTTCTGGTAACCTAGAGATTGGCGCAGAGCTGGGGCAGCTTGAAGGAGCCACACTGTGGTGAGGTATTTGCCACCTCGCGTAAAGCGCTTAAAGAGTGCCGTTAAGGTTTAATAAACTGGCTGCGCAGCGGTGATGCTGTGCACTAGGACCTTACAGGGCTCCTGGGAAAACGCTTGCTCAAGGGTGTGTAGTCCCTTGTAGTCTCCTTTGTTTGCTTAAAGCAAGGTGGTAGGATTTATTGTTCTTGTGACTTAAATTTCTGGACACACCAACTGCACTTGCTCTTTTCAAATAAAAGTCGGTTTGGATTTATTTAGAGACTTTGCTTTTATGGGAGAAATATCAGAACAATATGTCTGAGAAATCAGGACACACATTTCTTAAAAATTTGGCAGGCCTCCGGTATGGTTAGATTACTTCTTGCTGATGCTGGGAGAAGTTCCCCGGGACTGATAGAAGCATGGCCTTCTGAGAGAGCATGAGTTCCAGGGATGCCTGCTACTCTTGAAGTGGATTCATGGGTTGCAAAGGTACCATGGGATATCTTTTTTTGTGTGTGTATAGACAAGTACGGTCTGTTTAATAAACTCCAAATCTGACTAAATGCTCTCTGGTGCCCAGCAGAGATAGAATTGTACCCAAGCAAGCAGTTGTAGATAATTTTTTAAAAATCTGCCCCATTTAAAACTATTTGCGTATATTTTGTTTTGGTACTTGAAGGAAGAGAAATGCTTTGATGGGTGCATACACCTGGGAAAGCAAGATAAAGCAAACTGGATTATTCGTTCTAACTGTTTAAATTCTGGGAGTAGGAAAGCACATAAGCTAATGCTTCCTAATAGCAGATTTTTTTTTTTTTTGCTTTAATTCAGAGACTCTTCCCACCATCCCAACTCTAGCTGTTTAGCTCCAGGAGTAAAATGAAAAATCCTTTCCTTCTGTAGTAAGCGCATGCTGGCAAGATTACACTGGAGGATTTTTCGCCACTATCTTTCTAGAAATAGAAATATACTGATGTCACGTGGCTACATTACATCCACATTCGACTGGTAATAGTACCTCAGCTGCAGGCAAATGGGCCCTGGGAAAAACACAGCCCTGGAAAGGCTTCCTTTGGCAGCCTCATTTGAAGAAAGCTCTCGTTATTCAGCGTGCCTGTCAACTGCATGCAGCAGAAATGCCTTCTAGAACAGCTACGTTCATTTCTTAGCCCTACTCTTTGTCCAAAGGAGATCTTATTTTGCCAGTGTTGTTTATTTCGTTAAAACCTAATTCCAATTCCGTGTTGACCTAAACCAGTGTTCCTAACTCCAAAGCAGTAGATCAATAGAAACCCACAAAACAGCTCCCTTCAGTTCCTCTCTGCCCAGTGGGGGGTCCAGTGCCTCTGCGGCCTCTGCACGGACCCCCTTGCTGTGGCAGCGGGAGAGCCTGGGGCAGGAGCCCTTTTCCTCCTCCCTCCAGAGACGGTTTTCTGTTCATTCATCAGAAGTGATGCTCAGACATAGCAAATCTAATGATCACAATGCAGCACAGGCCTGGGATTATGCCTGTCCCTCATGTTCGAGAGCACCTGTACCTTTTAAAGAGGGTATTTGGAGACTAGTGTGACACTTTAAAAAATCTTTCTTATGATCTTATTACATATAGAACAAGCCACGCAAAGCAAACCCAACCAAATAAATTGTTTTATTTAGCGGTTGGTGTAGAAGAGCTTCTTCAACTTTGATTAAAGCTGTGGGTAAATGAAAGAATTAAATGCATCATGAATCTTTTCTTCTTGGGGAAAGAAGTGCTATTCATTTGTCATTAATTGTCTTGTATACATTAATTTTCCCTGTTAATTTTTTTCTGTCTTGGTTCTACCTTTGAACTTATTTATACTTTTGAATATATACATATAATAGGGACTTTATCTGGTATTGTTTATTAAGACTGAAATCTGAAAGTCATTTTTTTATTATTGTACATAATTATCATGCTTAATTTTCCAAAAACACGTTCCAATTCCACTTAAAATTAATTCCCAATTGTTTCTTAACAAATAAGTGCTAGCAAGTGCTTTGACTCTAGAAACATTATTACCGTTTGAGGTTTAAAATTCTGAATATTGTCTTTTGCCTTGTAAAAATTAAGTGGATTTGCCAAAGGTTAGCTGATTATGGGATGTACAGATACCAGTTTCCTTCCTGTGCACCGAATTCAAGTGTCTTGATCCTACTTGAAATCCATAGCCTGGAGGTGCCGTATATTTTATAGTTAAAGACTTTGTCTGCACAACTATTTATAAATGATGCCAATGTGTTTATAATGTGTATATTTGTAATAAGTATTTCAGCTTAATTTATTGCCTTGATTAATTAGACCCACCTTGAAAATTCAGAGCTAATGTTAAATTGCATTTAGAATTATAGTCAAATGACATTTAGGTTATGTAGCCAGAAAGAAGCCAAATGCTCTACAGCTTTGGCAAATATATCAAACAGTTCTTGGTCTCTAATAAGATGTTCCATTGATCAGCACAGCGTGGTGTGATATTCACACAAAATGGCAGTGGAGAAGTGGAGATGGTTTTGGAGGATAATGCCAGTGGGGCAGGGGACGCATTACTACCATAGGGTGTCATTGTGCTAATGGAGAAAAGTGTGTTACCCAGCTTCAGACATCTGGATTGTATGTTGAGAGGGGTATGTAACTATTACCTTTTGTAATAAGGTGTAGAACTTCAACTTATTGGATGACTACTTGTTGCTCTTTAAATCTTACACTTGGGGTTCGGCTGATGTAGGTAGATAGATAGACAGACAGACAGACAGACAGATCGATCCTTCCCTGCCGCTGACTCTATTTAAATGTTACTCAATCTCCTACAACTGTACATTATCCAAACTTCACTTTCTGTCCGTTCTGTTTCTCCTACTTTCCTTTTCTCAGCCTGTTGTGGTACTACTCAGTCTCCAAAGTCAGGTTCCCCGGAATCGCCCTGCACGTCCCTTCTTTCTCACCCGCTTCCGAGTCGTTGTGTCTTTTCCCCTTCTTTTCGGCTGCTCTCTCTGACATTTGTGTGCCACTCCAAGCAGAACTGTCATACTCCAGGGATCTCTCTCCTAACTGGACTTCACAGTCTCTTCTTTCAGAGGTGCCTCTTCAAAGCATCCCGTGTCTTTACCCAGAGTTCCTTGCTCTTGGCATCTCTGACATTTTGGCTGGATCACTCTTTGTTGCGGGGGCTGTCTCTTGTACTGTAGGGTGTTTAGTGTATTCCCTGATCTCTAGCTACTAGGTGCCAGTGGCACTTCTCTTCCACTTGTAACATTAAAAAGGGTGTCCATGCACTGAGATTCCCCAGGGAGCAAAATCACCCCAGACGGCAGCCAGAGCTCTCACCTCATTGCTAAACACCACTCACAGGAAACAGGTACTCATTAAGCGGTGGGTGGAACATCATTCATATGACACAACATAATTACATGCCATTTAAAGAAGGACTTTTGAGTTTTTGTTTTGGCTGGCTATGAAAGCCTCAACGATATATTTAGGCTGTGCATCAGTAGTAAATACTTTTGGTCGGAAGCACCCCTCCCTGTTGTGTCTACCTCCGTCCTCCCCCTCTTCAAGGACCTCTTCCCAACAGTGTAGGGCCTTTTGTTCCGAACAGATTGCAAGATTCTTTGTAAACTGATGCATCAGGAAATGATAGTCCAGAAATCCTCCCAGACTATCAAAGGAAAGGATTTCCATACATATTAAATACTATTTTTGGACACCATATCTTAAATGAATAAAGCAAACCGCAACATATGGGAAATTGAATCTTCTTATCAGCAACTAACACTTATTTTCATTTGTTTCAAATGCACTTTTATTTAACATGTGGTAGACTATAAGAATGATAGAACATGGGAACCGAGACCAGACCATCCCATTATCATACATTTGTGCCTTAATGAAGACGGCATCCTGGAGTCAGATGGTAGGAAGCAAACTTTTCTTGAGAGACGTGCTATTTTTAGGCATCTCCCTTCTGTTGCAGTTTTCCATCTTAGAGAAATGAGACTTGCTAATATTCAGACCACGTAAACTCTGAGCAATGTTAGGAAAAGACCGTTCCTGCAAGTACTGGTTAACATCAACAATGAAGCTACATGAACACCTTTTTGGAAGATAACAATCGCAAATCTCTGTCCATTTGTAACTACCTTCCCCTGTAATCATTTTCATGTTTCCCAATGGTAATAGCACATGAAAATTCATAGAGGATTAAACACATTATTCTATCATTTTGGGGAGAAAACTGTAGAAAGAGAAGATGCTGGTTTTAAATTCGGGAAATTATAACAAATGCTGTTAATGGTGAAACCTAACTTCATAAAAATGTGACCCTGGCTGTGAGTAGCAATAGCACATAGTCCTGTGATTTATTCTGTATACACACTGAAAAAGTACTGAACTTCAAGCTCATTGAGATCCTGTAATAATTGTTATAATGTTTAGAATGTTATAAACTAGCATCACCTTCAATAAATGTAAGCTTTATATGTCAGTCCTTTATACTTAAATACCAAAGTCAACATCTGCTTATTTTGTAAAAGGATAGGGTTAAGAATAAGCAGAAACCACCATGAGATTATTACAAAATGTCATGCTATTTCTTCGGGACTAAAAATAATTTCTTGACTATCAGGAGAACATGAATTTCAAACCCTAATTTTATCTCAATACTTCAGAAATAATGTGAATATACATTTATTTATAGATGGTCCTTGAAGTACTTTTTTCCAGCTATAATTCAGTGACTTTTCTTCACAAGTTTTGAATGCACTCACACAGGTAGTGTGATGATAAGATGTCACAGACTTTTCTGCTTTTGTAGGCTTGGCTGGGGTTTGTTTATAAGTTTGTTTTCTACTCCTTTAAATAATACCTGTGGATCATTCATACCTTAAAATATTTTTCTGTGTTGCTCTTCCTGTGTTACATTTTCTTTTCTTTTCTATTATATTTTCTGCTACTCCCCCCAGTAATTCCAGGTTGAGAGTATTTCATTCTATTACTCACTGCTCTTTTTCAGGCTTTTTTTTTTTTTTTTCCAAACAAGGGTCTCATATTATTTCAAATGGAACTCCATTTATTGAAAGATGTGTTGCATTGATATTTTGAAACACTTCTCATATGAGTCTTACTGTAGGTGAAGGATTTAAGTATAATTCTAGTGTATCAAATAATGCCCCAGCAAGAGGTATGCAAGTTCAAAGGTCTGCAGATTTAAAGAAACGTGTTGGAAAGTGTGATTTCGTGAAGTATTTTTCTGAAAGGTATTTTGCACACTGACACATTTAAATCATTACCTGTTTCTTTTTTAAAGTACAAATTTAAAAAATGTCTACCTCACACTTCGTTTGAAAACAACGAAATTGGTCTCCCGCCTTGCCTCGCAGACTTCCCGGTATGAACGGTGAAGAGGATGAGTGGAGGCTGAGGAAGGGCGAAGAAGAAACACCTTCAAAGGGAAGGTGTTTCCCCGCCGCGGCAGTGCAGCCTACTGCAGGCACCTTGCTAGGCTCCGGGGATATCACTGAGAAAGCAGTGTAGTCTGTCTTACGAAGCTTATAGGCCATTGTGAGATGCGGTCATTCAAACGACCTAAAATACACAGTAATTTTAAATCCTTCGTACCATGGAAGACTTGAGGATGTTTTAAAATCCCCTCATGGGAGACCCCACAGAGGCGAGGGCGACACTGGCCCTCGACCCACGGAGGAGCGTTGTTTGGGCTGTGTTCTGCTGGCGGTAGAAATTCCCAGGGCACAGGGGGAAGAGGTGCTAGGTAAGAGACTGATGGTAAGCATAGGCGCAGGCCTGGAGACACAGGGAGAAACACTGCCTCTAATCGGCTGAAACGGGATTGTTGACGTCATCTGAGGCGTGGATTGAGAAGCCTCCGAGGTCACTAGACTGTAGTTATGATGATAAATAAACATGGCTTCCAAGAGAAGCCCTCTCAGCATTTTTTTCTACTAGGGATTGAGCCCAGGGCCTTCACACTGAGCTACATCTCCGGCTCTTTCCTCGATTCTTTATTTTGAGGCAGGTTCTTGCTCAGTCACTTACTTGTACAGTTTCAGCTAGAACTGGCAATCCTCCTGCCTCAGCCTCCCAGAGTGCTGAGATTACAGGCATGCAGCACTACATCCAGCTTCCTTATCTTGAATGTACAATGAAAGCTCAGCATCTTGAGAGCCTGGAAAGCCATCTCTGACCTGTCTCTTCATGTGGGGAGGGAAGGAGGATATAAACACTTGCTGTATTCAGGGACATCACAGTGAGAAAGGTAGAGAGGCATTTGCCTAGGGTTTTCCATACCAAGCCTTGGGACAAATGAGCCTGGAGTTTCTGATGAGAATACATGTAGAGACAGACACTATTTTTTGTTTGTTTGTTTTTTGTTTTTTTCTGGTACCAGGAATCGAACTCATGACCTTGCGCTTGCCAGGCAGGCACTGTGCCGCTGAGCTAAACTCCCAGCCCCAGAGATAGGCACTATTATTAGAGGAACAGGCAATGTCTGTGGGGATGCAGAAGTCATTTAGATGGCAAGTATCACAAAACCAGAGCATATATTAAATCATAAACATTGGGTTGCAGATTCAAATTTATAGCAGAGAAGAAAAAAGCACTTAGATAAGCTAAGAAAAAATCATCACAAATATATAGGGCCCTGACATCGTTGTACTTGAGGAGCGCTTCCACCAGATGTAAATTAACGTTCGCTGTCGGTGCAGTCTTTGTTCTTTTATAAGGTTATCCAGTGTTCCAGGGAAAGCCTTAGAATTCTTTACCAGAAAGGAAGCTGTTGATTCATTTCAGCACGCCCAGTTTTAGCTTTAAGTAAGCACGATATTTAAAATGACGAGATGACTAATGTTTAAAGACTGTGAAGTCCCCCTTAACTATGTGCATAAAAGTTCTTTAGTAAACTGCGGCTTCAGAGATGAGATCTCTGCATTTTATTGAAGAAAGTATTTGCACTTCACAGTGTCCTAAGAACTGGCTATTTGAGAGAAGCTAGACAACATTTGTAAGATAAGTTAATCAAGAATAGTGGCAGTGACTAACACTTGTGTTATCCTTTAAGATTTACAGAGTAAGTTCACAGTCATCAGCTCCCTTGAGGATTCTTTCCTCTCTTCCCTCCTTCCGCTGGGTCGCGTACCAGGCAGTCTGTGCTAGTGTACGAAAGTCACACCCACGTTGTCTCTTCTGTTACGGACTTTGTAGGTGTCAGAAATAAAGGGAGATAGGTGAGGGCTATATTCTTGTTCCTCTTATATAAATAATCCATAATTTGAAGATTTAAAGCAACTAACTATTATAAAAAACTATTTTGCTTAACTTACGACAAGGAAGATTTTTATTTGATTACTCATTGACTTCAAAGCAAGGTGATGGCTAATAAGGTTAATTAGTAAATTCCCCTGACCCTCAAATCACTCATATCCCTATTTACCTCATATGCTCAAAATTATTTTATTTCTCCAGTTAGTCATCAAGTTTTGGAAAAAAAAAATTTAACTTGGATTTTATTTGGAATTAAATCATACCTTCAAAGAGTTTATCTGATTTCACATTATGAAAGGAATCAAAGTAAAAATAGGAACTCAATAGCATGACCAAAATTGTTCCATTTATGCCAAACTTGTAAATTACATCTTAGTTGGAGTCTGTGGTTAATGCTTTGAAATACTCTACATTGTTGCCAAAGTAATCTGCCTGAGATTAAGTATAGCTCTTTCTATCCTTGGCTTAAAACTGTCTACTGGAGTCCCATAACTTAAGTAGTGAATTTCAAAATTTTTAGCATGGCATGTAAAGCTCCTTATGACAAGGGCCCTACCTGTCTTCCCAGGCACTTCTTCCACCTGCTTCTCACTAATGCTATAAAATGTTAATCAATAGCAGAGAGCAAAGATCATAAAGCTAAAAGTAACAACTGTAAAACATTTTGATTAAGTATATCAGTGTCTCAGTGCCTCAGGTAAGACCTAAAGCTTTGTTTTTGGTAAATGATTAATTTTATAACATTGAAATTAATTTCTCAACGTAATAAATATTTTTGTTTAGACCAGAGTTTGCAGCTCTGCCTTACTGAAATATTCATTTTGAGGATGATGGCATCAAGGGGGGACTGTCACTGCTAGTGGGAAACATTTACGTTGTCATAGTCACGTTCCGACACCGGGGCCCGTACCGAACAGCTGTAACTTAGGGAATGAGGAGTTTACTTTGCCCACAGCTTGTGGAGGGTTCAGTCCGTGGTTGGCTGGCTCCATGGAAGGACAGTGTGACCAGGGAAGCAGCCCATGGCCGGGCAACAGGAAGCACAGGGAGATCCAGCAGGAGGGAGGGAGGGAGGGAGGGACACTTTCCGGTGACCCAGGTCCCCCACCCAGCTTTCCCTCCCAGCAGCTCACTCAGCTGCAAACTTCTCAGTGGACATCCCTCATGATCCAGTCTCTTCCAGAAATCTCCCCTGTGAACACCTGAGGCTCTGCAGGGAAGCCTGATATAAATCATAGCAACTGTAGTATTTGTTTCTCAGACAGGGTCTTGCTATGTGGTACAGGCTGGCCTTGAACTCACGATGTAGCCCAGGCTGGCCTCAAACTTGAGGCGATCTTCCTGCCTGAACCTCCCTCAAAATGAATATTTCAGTGCTGGGATTACAACCGTCCTCAAAATGAATATTTCAGTGCTGGGATTACAGGTGTGTACCACCAAACCCAGCAAAACTCTGTGTTCCAAAACTACCAAAACTTGTAAACCATTTCCTAACTTCAGATTCAATCTAAGAGACTGCACCAGCTAATGAATGAGAGATGAGTGGATCTCATTTTTCTGATTTTTACCTAAATTCTTGGCTTTGTTAGAAAAGACGTTATGTTCTCTAAGCCCCTGTTAGTGAAATGGGACATATCCCCTTCTTAGGGCAGTATTGGGAGCATATTTTCATCATCAATAATGATGATATCTCACATTTATGTGATATTTGTCAATAGTTTCTTTATAGCACCAGATACTTTGCAGTGTGTCATTTCACTTGGTGCTCAAAAATCTCACAGAACAGCTCAGTGACTTTATTGTGACTGCAGAGGTGGGATTTGATCCCACGCAGGAGCTCACGTTTCACTCACAGTTCTCCGAAGGGCACACTTGAAGGAGCACACACTACTGTTCCAAACACAAAGGACAGAACAAAGTTTTTTTTTTTTTTTTGGTCTTTTTGAGACAGGGTCTCGCTCTGCAGTTCAGGCTGGCCTTGAGCTCACTTTGTAGCCCAGGCTGGTCTGGAACTTGCAACTATCCTCTTGCCTCAGCCTCCCTAGTGCTGGGATTACAGGTGTGCACCATCACACCCGGCCAAAGTTTTGATGCGATGCTGTTATTCAGTGTTACAGATTTTTAATGCTAAATAATTCCCTTCACCTCATTTGACATGTCCTCCAAAATACACTTTTTAAAGCTCTAAACTATGCTTGTTCAAAATGGGCTCCAAATCTTTAGTATTGAAAAACAACAATAACAATTAAAGAGCAACCAAACCAAAACACACAAACAGAAATTTCTCTTGCCTTTGTATATCATGTTCTTCTCTGAGCTAAAGCTCTGTAAAAAGATCTTACATCTGCTTGGGACTTGGTAAAACATTGGGTTGGTGACCTCAAACTACTGACTAGAACGTCCTCTAGAGCCTGAATTAAAATGTTATTTCTGATATAACATTTGCAAAGTTGTTACCAATTATTAGCTAATTATCGAATATCATATTTGCATAAGGTAATCCTAACAATTTTCTGCAAGATAGCTACTTATGGTCTCCATTTTACAGATGAGGAGACAAAGGTCCCAACAGATTAAGCGCAGGTAGAAATGGTGTGGCTGATAAATGGTAAAGCTAGCATTTGAGTCCCGCCTCGAGGACACTGAAGGTCAAGGTCTACCCTAATTCACATCTTTATCCACAAAGCTACATGGATAGCCGCCTCTTCTGATAGGCGGTAGGCAAAGGATCTCAGGATACTTTTCACTTAAAATACTACATGTTTGAAGCAATCTTACTAAAAATCATTTTGTAAACGAATAATACATTTTGTAAAATGAATAATTAGCTTTTAAAATATCTGCCTTATTGTAAACCTAGCTTTTTCATAATGAGAGGGAAATCTGAACTAGAATTACAACATAAATAAACTTTTAAATTAAACTAAGTGGCTTAACACTACTACTGCCATTTTAAATTACTTCATTCACTTGACATAATGATACTTTCAAGTCTGTTTCAAGTCAGTAATGATGTTCCTTCAGGTTTTCTGTTTCTATGGTGATTTATGAATCACTTAATATTTCATTATCTCTTTAATTTGGTGATGATTTTGGCATGTTGTCAACATTAAGGTCTACAAAGCAAATATTTTATGTCTCCAAGTTTATAAATAAGCACTATTTAAAGCTTTATGTCAGTCTCTAATAAAATGGCAGAACACATTTTCAATTTGATTTATTTATAAAGTCTGTTTAAAATTGTTTCAAGTAATGATCATATAAATATTTTGAAGAAGGAATCACAATCTTATTAGTAATTTATACAATCAAGGATGACCTTCTTGGTCATTGTAGTCCAACTACAAAAACAGTTAAGTTTTGGTACCAAAGGAGGCCAAAAGGATGTGCTATTTTTTAATCTTCCTTACTAATGCCACAAGTAATTTGCATATTATGCTGAGTGCTGATCATTATCAAAGCACATATTGTATTGATACATCTTATAGCTTTCAGAATAGTATTTAGTTTTACCATTAAGTATAAATTTTCCCACTGAATATAAAATGTTGATATCCATATTACTATAAATTTGATGATGACCCATACCTGCATACAGTTCTATAGGTGAATGTATCATCTGACAAGCAACTGATGGGTCATTTGTTTGCTAAGGTATAAACAGTAATACCAACACCATCACTTCAATTTTGGACAGGTCAGTGATTTGAAGAGCAGTTCCCCGGTAATAGGAACGTGTTAGCTGATAGCTCCTGGCAAATGATGCTACAGATAACACACTATTTCTCTGAGCACATATTCTTTGAAACCTTAAGGTGATACAAAACAGGGGCAGAGAAATTTCAACTTGGTAGCATGAGTGAATGTTTTACAGAATAATTGGATTAGCATGATGGTTTTAATCTTAGAAATTCTTATTTCAAGAAGGCACTTCTTTTTTGTAATTAAAGCTCTACTTCTAGATTCTTTTGATGATTTTTCAGGCCACTGAGCCGTCAGTAAGTTCATCTGCATTTTAAATAATTTCTGACTAGCATTATCCCAAGACGGCTTCACTAGTGCTTACCTCAGCCTGCTCACAATGTGCTCTTCACTGGAGGCTACCCCCTGCAACATACTGTTTTGAACACAAGGAGTCTTTTGCTTGGGCAGGCGTTGTTTCTGACTGTTAGCTTTCATACTTTTGTACATTTGTTTCTGTCAAGGTAAACGCCTTGATAATGAACAACGTGAAGTCTTGTAGTTTCTGCTAAAAGAATGCAGTGGTCTGTGGAGAGTCTTTGAACCCGTATTAAGTTTTCCTGAATGTTTATGGGTTTTTTGGTAAAAGAAAACACTATCCATGAGCAATGTATCTGACCTGTAATACAGGATGTCTTGTGGCGTATGGGAGATTCTGTGGAATAAGCATTGATATCAATAGCGCTGGTATTTCCTTGCCAGCCAGAACATTTTTCTTCTTTCCCCTAACCGTGTGCTAAGTACGTATTTCTGATTTGGTAGATGGTATGGAAAGATGTGAAACAAATTGACAGCTGCTTCAAACCGGAAAAATCCGAATGGGTGCATTCCGCTCAAACCCACGCTTGAAGTGCGTATGCTTTTGGGACCGGTAGCTGTGTTTGTGTTTTGTGTTTTTCTGGGTGTGCTATAAAATCATTTCCGTTCCCAAGTAACATGAGAATATCTTTCTAAATATGATTGTGTATCTATTAACTTCTGATTTGAGCTTGGTACTCAAAATAAAGATGACTTCCATAGTGCTGCTTTTTAACTTCCTGGCTTTGAAAATAAAATTAAAGATTTAAAACTTTTACGGGCTCCTCTCGGTCAAGCAACATGAAATGATCCTGTTTTCAGAAAGCAACAGGAAGACTCTACACACTGCAGAGTAGGGTTATACTTCAGAATTTCACTTTTCCTCCGGCGAGGAAGTCAGAAACCTCAACAACAGGCCCTATTCTCCTTGCCCACACGTATGTTCTGAATGCAAGGGTTAGGTCTTTCATTTTTATTTTTGACTACTTTCTAAACAGCTCTGTGGTTTTGATAAGGTGAAGGGATTGTCCACGAGGATATGAAAAGCTACAAAGAAATACCAACCCTTAGAATCAGAAAAGCTGGGTTGGGGATGTAGCTCAGTGGTGCAGTGCCTGCCTGGCAAGCAGAGGTCCTAAGTTCAATTCCCAGTGCCCACAAAAAAATAGATTCTAAGAATCAGAAAAGCCAGCAAGGAGCCTTTTTTTCCCTTTGTGCTCCCTTGAGTGTCTCTGCAGGAATACATAGGACGGTGTTCCTCAAAACATTTCCATTTTGCAGTTCAGTCTTCTGGTGGAATTTGCAGAATGTCTTAGATGCAGTGTCATAATGGACAGTAATATGACTATTATTACAGTCATGATAAACAGTAACTGAGCAGTCAGTCCATTCTGCAGCACAAGCGGCGCAGTAACAAACACGACCCCGGACCCTGCTGTGCAGCTCAGGCACCGCAGTGCTTAGTACATTCCAGTCATGATTAGGCGTGAAGGTCCTTGAGGCTAGGGTTGAGTGGTTTGCTTCTTTCAAAGAAGCTGCATTTAGAGAAAAAGAAGTTTCCATATCTACCCAGACATGAGAAATAAATTCCCCCAAAATGAAGCATATTTTAATAAATGAGGAGGCATTCAACAACCTAATAATTAGTTAACCCCATATCGTGTTGTGGTTTTAGAGAAAGATAAATTCAGTCATCCATGATCTCGTAAGTGAAGACCATGCCCCATACGTATGTTTATTCTTTCTGAAACCTTGAATATTGACAAGTAACAGGGTTCTCAAAGATACAGCATTTGGACTTCAATGTGAATACTTGTCTTTAATATTTTTAGAAATCCAGTGCATGTGCTGAATAAGCCAAGTAAGACTAAATGTTTGACAAATCAAATCTTTATCGAAGTTACAGTCTGCAGATCTGTATTGATTTTCAGAAATTCTATAAGCTACAGCTTCTTTCTGCAGTAATCACCCTCTCGTTAGCCAGGCAGGCGTAGGCAAGGAGATTTGGTTTGCTCTGCGGGTGCTCCTTTACTTTCCATTCGAGCAGTTCTCCTCATCCACCACTTTCACACCTGAATGTGATGATTCATTGTAAAAGGTAACATTGTTGTCCGGTAGCTTCATTTCCAATCACTTGGGACTTCTAGAGGAATAGATGGAGTGATGATGTTACTAGTGTTGGAAGAATGGTTTTTATTTTGTTCACCTCCTTTGCAGAAGCTGTACTTCATACCTTGTCGTTCGGAGCATGTGAAGTTTTCTAAGCTCTTTGGC
This sequence comes from Chinchilla lanigera, assembly GCF_000276665.1. Taxonomy (NCBI): domain Eukaryota; kingdom Metazoa; phylum Chordata; class Mammalia; order Rodentia; family Chinchillidae; genus Chinchilla; species Chinchilla lanigera. The sequence goes on along the minus strand of NW_004955441.1, from coordinate 16,565,316 downwards.
ATCAATTTTGTAGCACACCACACTTCTACCCTGTGTAAGAGTACAAAGGAAACATCCTGTTGCACAAAGGCCTGTTTTTAAACTTTGACATACTTCATGTATGCAGAATTAGACTAGATTTCCAGACTCTTTTTAGGCAATACGGCCTGCTCACTATGATTTTTGATTTTTTGTAAGATATTGAAAGGTAGTTTTGATTATTATCTGTTAATCATTTCATGAGGCACTATAATAACATATATTCATTTTAGTGATTAACAAAACTGGAGGCAGTATGCTTAGAAATTTGAAATAATTTTATATTGATAGATCATGTCTACCTTAAGAGATCTTAGTTTTTTTTTTCACATTTTTAGTTCTTATTAACACTTCCCAATAACCAGGAGGTTATAAAGGTTAATATCAAGTGATATTAGCATAGAACTTGAGTTCTACACATAAATATTACAGATATTACCTTACTTATAGTTCTCTTAAAATGTGTCAGTTTCCTCCTACCTCAGATATTTTCTAGGCATAGTCTATGTGTTGCACAAACTCAAACTGTATATAAAAGTCCAAACTGTAACAAATTTAAATTCAGTAAAGAGTGATAAAGATGTTGTTTTCACATTAAATATCTCATTTCCTAAAGCATTCTTCCACAAAACATGAAACAGTCCAGGTCTTTTGACCACCCACATTTGGGAGGAAGAGTGCTAGAAAACCTTGCATTACTTTTGTATTAAGAAGTGGAGAAGTGAAAGAAGGTGAGTAGAAAAGGTAAACAGCAACTGTTTAGAGGAACTTGGGAGCAAAGAACGATGCAGAATTGACTCAATTAAATCGATTACCTCCCATAACTATACTTCAGATTGTTTGTATGGGAATGGCCAGAAATGTAGCTCCTTGGGAGTTGTATACTTTCCATTTTGGTAGATTGTCAAATCTCCCCCAATGTACTAGTATCAAACTTTTCCTTACTTTGAAAGGAATAAAAGAGTGTTTCCTAGGACCCTTTCTATCAAGCTAACTTTTTGATAGTTGCCATTGGACCTCAAAATTTCATTGGTTCTTTTTTAATATGGTATGGTTGAACATGTTTTGCATGTTCAGGGACATTTCATTTATTGTTTTTGCAATGTTTCTTTAATTTCTTAAATTTGTGAAATGTCTGTGTAAATCTTTTGCCCAATTTTCAATTGGATCGTGAACTTCTTTCTTAATGGTGGTAAAAGACATGCATGTGCTGTAGAAGTTGGTGATTTTTCTTCTGTTAGGCTGTTCTATTTCATTTCTTCTTCTTCTGCTTGTGGTGGTGTGGTTCATTGTGGAGGGCTGCTCGTCTTTGATAAGATTTTGCTATGTAGTCCAGGTCGGCCTGGATCTCCCATTTTCCTGTCCTACCTCCTGAGTGCTGGGATTCTGGTTTATTTTATATTTTTTAATTTTTTCCATTTTTGAGACAGAGTCTCACTATGTAGTCCAGGGCAGCTGTGAGTTCACCATGTAGCCCAGGATGGCCCTGAACTCATGGCAGTCCTCCTGTGTCAGCCTGCAGAGTGCTGAGATTACAGGCATGCACTACCACGCCCAGCTAGGATTGCAATTTAATTGCTTTCTAAATATGTTTCTTGTGTTTTCTTTGTAGATGTGTGTGTGTGTGTGTGTGTGTGTACACATGCATTTGTATTCTAAATCTGGAAAGTATATGATCTTTTATTCTTTATAGTTTATATACGTCAATCCTTCTGGGGGAAATATAACCCGAGACTGTGTTTATAGATTCCCCATTTTGAAAGAAGAACAAACAAGTGCTACAGCGGATCTTAATTCTTCCGTACTTTAATTCAACTTCAGTTTTTCTTGCACTCTTCTAGTCTATTCTTAGTTTCACCCTCCCTTCTTCAAACTCTTAAGTAAGTCCATATTTTCTTTCCATTTCATGTAGACAGGTATTCACAGTTTTAGCTAAATTGTGTGAGAAGTTTCCTGGGGCTGGGGCTGTAAGTCAGTGGCACAGCCCCTGCCTGGCAAGCACTAGGTCCCCTGGACCAAAAACGAAATACAAAAGCCTTTCCTGATGGTTAGTCTTCATTTGCCATTTTATCTTACTGATTTGCTACTTTCTTCTACCTTCTGTTTTTCAAGGAGGGCTGTTGCTTTCTGAGTCAGGTTTTATTGGACAGTAATACAGGGCTGGTGAACTATATGAACAGTCAGCTGCACCTTCAGCTTCCGTCTCTTTGTCCAGCCTTGGTGACACTGCGCGGTGGTTACGCCTCCACTCGCAGATGTCAGAGGTGCAGCAGGACCGTAGTGAGCTGACCTCATGGACCCTAACTTCGGGGATGGTATTTCTTCTCTGCTGACCAACATGAACAGCTACGGAGCTTTTTGTCTCTTGGTTCCCACCACATTAGTAAGTCTATACCATTTCATGGTAAACAGGGGACTCAGACCCACACCCCAGGTTGGTGAACTTCTCTAGTATGGCCAAAATGCAGTTTTCCCCTGCAGCGCCTGGCCCTTGGGGTCCTGTGGACTGCACTGCCCAGCCTCCGGCGTCCAGCGGGGTTGCCCTTCACTGAGATCCAGCTCTCTGGGCACTTAGAAGTGCTGTCACACAGAATGATGTCTCCTACTTTTGAAATTAACTTTTCCACTCTTTTGTCTTTAAAAAGTATCTACTAAGAATTAAATAAGAATAAAATAGGAAGAACATTTTTATTTTCCTGTCTTTAACCAGAACATGCAAATTTCAATTACTGTAGGTTGCCAGTCATTTAAATAATTTAATAAATGAGTTAAAAATTAACGTGGCACCTATGATAGGTTTCTCCAGTGATCTGTAAGTATTTGTTGAGATCTAGCTATGCGCAAATAATTGTATTTTTTTTTTTTCCTCTGGTACCGGGAACCGAACTCACGACCTTGCGCTTGCCAGGCAGGCGCTTTTGCCGCTGAGCTAAATCCCCAGCCCATGCGCAAATAATTGTAACCTGAGCTCTGTACTTCCCAGAGCCGGACCCATCAAACCTCAGTGAAATGTGTCTCTTGCCCGCTTGTGGTTTCAACTTCCTAACGTATTGTAACCCTTCGATGGCTTAGACAGGAAACACCATTTTCAGTGGGTTGAAGGAAATACAGTAGGATTCGATGGAAACAGCCATCCCCAAAATAAATACATTATACCGGTAAAAAGCAGTAACTGGTTGAGTGACAATATGGCTGTTAAGGGAGAAAGAACAAAATGAGACAGCTGTGCCCAGGTTTTCTTCCACTGCATCTTCCTGGTAGGCAGCACTTGCATTGTGGCCACTTGGAGACAACCGCAGGACCCGCTCAGGCTCTTGGTCAGGCACTGCGTCCGTTACGTTGTGCTAACAAGGAGAATAGAGGGAGGATTTTTTAGGAAAGGCTGTGATATACAAAATTTAACTTGAGAAAAGAAAGAGGAAGAAGGGATTCAGCAAAGAGTATTTTAAGTCAAAAATATGAGTCAATTTAAATAGATCGAGGAGGACAGAGGAAGAACAGGGAAAATATAAAGAATCATGTGAACATCTAGTATCTTCTTTAGTCCCAAGGAGAAAATTCAAAACTAAATCAAGAGACAGAGGAAAAAGTGATGTAGAGTGTTAACTTTTCCTTCAGTTTAGTCATAAATGAAACTAGTAAAAGTTTGACTTGAAGTATAATTAGTGGTGAAGAGCAGAATTAAACATCTTATTAAGTTACTCAGCGTGGACCATGCTATTAAATACATGATTCTCTAACCATACAGCATATTGTGCTGCATATCTGGTGGCAGTAATAGAGTAAAAGGAAAAACAGAGAGTAGAGAGTATTTCACACCAGTGCTGACTCAGTAGAATAACACCAAGTGTTGATTTTCCTGAAGTGCAGTGCTGGGGGGCCACGTGACCCACATCTGTTGCTCCTGTCTTCACTGAAAGAAAAGTGCCTGCCATAGGCTGGGTCCACCACAGATGCCATTTGTTTTCCCTTTTATGCACCATCAATTGTGATCTAGATGATACTCTTCCCTTTTTAGAGTCTGTTTCCCTGTGTTAAAGCTAGATGACTAGACTAGACGATTTCCAAATCTAGCCTGCCACAATTACTCAGTTAAGCATCTTCTATCTGATAGTTACAGACCGCACAAACTCGCACAGCCTGTGTGGTATTATTTATCTATTTTAGCATCATCTGTTAAAAAAATCAAGGCATGAGGCATCTTTTTTTTTTTTTTTTGAGGCATCATTTCTTAGCACAAATACACAGCAGCACTGGCAACGTGGAAGCACAGCGCAAACCCTGATTGTGCACCTATGCTGTGTTAAGTAATTTGCTAGGAGCTACTGGCCTAGATAAAGAGTCTTGATGACACAGAGCGTATTTGCAAGGAACTGTGGAGCTTAATTGGGAAGCAAGATAAAGATAACATGAGCCGACTGGAAGACAAAGAGCTCACGGACAGTGCTCTATTCGGAGTGCTGGAGTTGTGCTGCAGACATCGTCTGGGTGATGTGTGCTGTAGGGATTCAAAGTAGGAAGGAATCACCCCCTGGGATTGCTGGAACCCAGGCTAATGAACCCTAAGTGAAGGGATTGACTCAGAGTCTGAGAGCTCAATTATATTCCATAGCTGCAGGCTATACGCTGAACTCCCCAGCTATTTTGTAAACTGTCCTGTTAATAATGAAGATAGAGATTTGGAAGGACAAATCCTCCTCAGTAATTAATTCAGCAGATTCTCTCCAGGTCACTGGTGGAGTGCTGACCTAAGGAAGACAATAATGAGAAAGCCTATTTTTGTATCTTTAAGGAACTGAGATGTAGGCTTATGAAAATTAAATATCAATACAGTTTTCAGCCATAACTCTCCTCTCCCGGTCATTCCCAACTCACCATCCCAGCGTCAGAACAGGTCGCTTTTCACACAATGTTTCTACCGCTTCCACCTTTGGATTTCTGTCTTTTGAGAAGTCACATTGTTTAACGTCTATAAAATAAAGTGACTAACATGAAACATAGTTTGAGCCATCAAGAGTTTTAAGATACAAGTATTATTTATATGACTATTACTCAACTTGGCTTGTGCTGTGTATAGCCCTTGTACATATGGTGTATGATTTTTCTTATATTCTCTATAATGCCTCCTATACCATTTGGTATTAGACAAGTAGTTCTTGATTCTTTCTTATTAAAGTATCAGGTTTTGCCAATGCTACGTTAATCCAAACAGGGAAACAAACCAACATGTACCCTCAAAAGATCGTAAACATCTGTCCTTTTGAAAGAATTAAAGGGTCAATAGTTTGAATGCTTTCCACTTTCAATCTTGGGACCGTCAAGGATGTTTTATGGTTCAGTTTTCAACTGAGGTGTTATTGTAATAAGACTTCCTTCTTACACTGAAGAAATATGTGCACTATAATCACTCTTCTGCGAGCTTTATATTTTCTGGTTTTTAAGGACATATACATTTAACAATACTTCTGAGAAAAGTATAAATGCAGTTGACTCTCTTTGAAATGCAGACACAGAGATAGGAAATTCATTAGCCTTTGGTCAAAGGCAGATACAAAGTCAGAGACGGGTTTAATGTACTGATGCTTAAATGGCTTTTCCATATACCTTTCCTATCTGTTTTATTCATCTGTTTCTCTAGTTAAACAAAGAAAAAACTGATTATTTTTTTTCTTTTTCTCTGACAACCTCACCAGGCATATTAGCCTCTGAAAAAGAGAGTAACAGTAGGCCTGTACACAAGATTGCTTTGGGAGTTCTTTTATGAGACATGATCATAAGGTGTTCACAAAGCAAATAATTAATTCCCTAGGTGGCTATGTTATCTGTACACAGAGAGTAAGCCGGGTATTCCATCAGTTTTCTCCTCTCAGGAAGAACTGGTAATGTTTTCTCTACTCATTTATCCGAGTAATTTTGACATAAGCCAGTGAAGTTATGTTATTTTTATGGCTTCTTAAATACCAGACATTCTGCTGTCTATTGGTCAACTAGAAGCCATCCTTCTCCACAGCAGACTCATGAATGCTAAGGGCCTATTAGCCAAAATAGAATGGAGGAAAGACAAAAAGATGGGAGAGCAGGCAAGGTCAGAGTTTACCTTGACCTGCACTTTGGCAGCTAACTTGTTCCTTCCTTTTCCTTGCTATTCTACTCATCTGTCACTCTCAAACCAAACTCTTCCTTGGTTTTTCTAGAAAAAACAAAGCAAAACAAAACATTTTTTGGTTGTTGTCATGGGTGATGCCCACCTCAGATCCTTCAACTTGGTTGCTCTCACTTTTCTTATTTTGTGGTAAGTGTAGGGTTTGATTTCTACTTTCTTTGGTTAGAAGTATATTAAAAGTACATCGAATTAGCACTGTCTGTTTCAGGGTGGTTCTTGGAAAAACTAGTCAGTGAACTCCAGATTGGTCCTCTAAGCCTCTCTCTTTAAACGACCATTTCCATCCCTAATTTTAACAGTGTCCTTTTATGCATTTGAAGAAGTAATAATAGTCATTTAATAACCCAAGGAAATTATTTCTAAATTTAGATGTTAACCTTCATGACTTCTAAGTAAGCTGTTTGCTTTCTGGATGTGAATGAGTTCAGTGAAAAGGATGCATGTCAGAAGACAACCCTCTCTGCTCTGTCTCCACCTATCACCTTTGTTGTTCTATGGAAGAATTTCAACCTTATCAGTGTACATTTTTATTATGGAATTTCAATGGCACCTTTGTATTTAGACTCTAATTTAATCTCACAAGTAGTTGGTGATGATCAAAATAAAAGTATGATCTTGATACAAGAGTGACCCATGGTCTTGTTCTCACTTCTTGTTTCCAAAAGACAAAAACCTTAGAAGTTCACTGTTCACTGAAATGTGTCTATCAGGTCCTCTAGTGATTTGTACAGAGCACCGAAAAAAGTCTCTTAAGACAGTTCTAAAAATTATCCTTGGGTTGGAGTATATGATGACATGTTCTTCTCATTAACCTCTTGTGTTGATTTGTTGTTCTAGTTTCTGTGGGTTTTCTCATTATGGTTTATTGTTGATCAGCCCTTCCTGCTGATGGCATTGTCAATATTTTTTCCTTGCTTCTTCACCTGCCTGACTGTATCTTACTTTCTTTTAAAATGACTGTTTTGTCCTTTACCTATTCTTGGTTCTTGCTTTGAAAGTGCTTTTTTATTTTGGAAGAAAGAGTGGTTAGTTTCCTGGGATATGAAATGTTAACAGATCTCCAGAGACGTAGGACATGTTCTACAATGTGGTCTGTTCTGGTTTCCTATGTGTGTATAAGTGTGCGTGTGTGTGTGTATGTGTGTGTGTGTATGCGTGCGAGCATTTAGTTGTGACTGACCTTTTTTTTGGTTTCTACTTTCCTTTTTTAATCACTAGGGGGTTTTCATCTCCTTTATTTTTTAAAAGAAGCTGTAAATCCAAATCTTATTGAGGATTAATTTAAATGAATATTTATCAATATATCCTTAATTGATCAATCTCTTCGTTTCCTTAGATGTCCAACTGTGTGAGGAAGTAATCGTTTTCTATACAAGCTATTTTGATGCAGGAGGAGACATATAGCAGGTTGAAAGCTTCACTCAACAGAGTACGCACATTAAATCTTAAGGACCCTTATGATACTGAAATTGAGAAGGATGAAAACTGTAACAGTCCACTGATTTCGTAGTGCCACTTGCTAAACCATATGTCTCCAAACCATGGCAGCAATCTCTAGACCAGTCCTGGTTAGGGATTCCTGGTTAAGTTCCAACCAATCAATAGAGTTTTGCAAGTCTGGGAAGGTAGCCAGCACCCATTATACATGGTGAATTGGGAATAAAGACTGAGGCACAGAAGGCATGGAGGTCTCTAGAAGGACGCACGCTCTGACTTCTTAGTCCACTGTTACTGGTTTCCTTTTGTGCTTTATTCAGTGATATGCAAAGTCAAATGACATTTCCAAAGTTGCTATTAGTTGGCCAGTGTATGCATATTGTGATTTAACTGGATGTCTACAAAGGACTTTGCCCAAACCCCCAAATATAGGAACATTAAGAAACAAATAAGCAAATACCCGTGGTGTTGGTAAACATGTGCAGGATGACTTTTGGATAAAAATTAATGTTTTGGACCACTGAGTTGATCTTCCTCAAGTAGAAAGGTAGAGAATAAGATACCACTGCAGCTCCTTTTGTGAAGACTATGCTTTGACTTTTTCTCATATTTTCACAACTAACATCGACTGCTAGAATAGGGTAATAAGTCCCTTTCAGGATCTGACTCACATTTGTGATAATAGAACCTACCGAAGCTCATAATAATTCGTTTGGAATGAGTCTGTTCTTCTGGGTAGGAATTATTTTAACATGTATTCACAAAACAAATCAGCCAAGGTGGTTTTTGCTTAATAACATTTAACCCAACCCTTTTTTAGTATGATGGCAATAATTATAGTTTTAGAATGAGAAGACCGCAGTAATTACATAACTAGGTTTGAATAAATGTAGGGCTCTTTTTAGACTGTCATTTCTGTGGATTTTTATCTTGTATTGATTTTGGGTAGAACTGCGAGACTAGCCATGTAGGGTATACCATTTCAGGAACTGAAAATGTTAACTAATTGTAATACATAGCCCATAGTCTATTCATTTTTCTTTATGTCATAATTTTCCATAATCATATAAAATCTCCATAGGTAATAAAGTCTCTAAGATATCGTTTCATTTTACAACCATAAAATATATAAAAATATAAAGAAATTCTGTGCAACTATTGAAATAAAATAAGAAAGAAACAAATACTCTGCCAGAGACATCATTACACGTTGTCTGCTGCAGTTTCTCACTGGTAAGCACAACGTCTGCTTCCTGCTTAGTGTACTCCAGGATCGAGTTCTAAGTTAACGCCAGCTTTAGTGGAGTGACATAGAAACTCAAAGAGTAGAGCTGGAAATGACTGTGGAGATTCCCTGGAACACCCCCCAGCTATTTTGAGAAGAGGAACATGAGGGTTACTTGGTAGTCTCTTTTTTTTTTGGTTTTTCTCCTGTACCGGGAACCGAACTCACGACCTTGCACTTGCCAGGCAGGTGCTTTTGCCGCTGAGCTAAATCCCCAGCCCCTACTGGGTAGTCTCTTTAACAATGGCAAGGTCACAGAGCCAATTAGTACCAGATCTGTACTTTCCTGACTCAAGATTCAGTGCGTGCACATGGCAGAAGGGCTTTGTAGCAGCCTTCCTTTACAATCACACTTTCACTCACTTCAGCACAGATGAGAATGGAGGGGTGAATTCATCATGCAGACGCTGCACTGGTGAGAGAAGTAAAGGACTCCATTTATACAACATACAAGATCGTCTATTGTAACATATTTTTATATTGTTAACATGTTTTCAAAATTAAACGAGCCAGTTTGGGGATGGAATTCCCCTCATTGTTTCTGTTTGCTTTAAAATTGAACACCTGCATCATTCCAGGACATAATGTAAAGGGTATTGTTCCATGAGTGTATTTATGTTTTGCGGCTTTGGTCTTGGTGGCTGTTGGACTTCAGAATGTTTTCCTACATGCGGAGTGTCCTCTGTTCTCTGTGAACTCAACACTCCATTGACTAGAAAGTAATCTTGCTGCTTTCCGAAGAGTCACAGAACAGTTTCATTTTGCCCCCCTTTTGTTTAACTCCTGGAGAAATGGACCTCTCCGGGCCTCCCGGAGGTTGTCTTTGTTACATTCGTTCATGAAGCTATATCTAGGAAAAATCTTTAAATATTTAAATATTTAAAGAGTTACTGAATGTGGCTTCATTTGCAGGGCCACATGTGACCTAGGATAATGTGCATTGCACTCCCCTGATTATCTATGGAAAACTACATTTTGGTGGTTTTGGAGGGTGGGTTGCTTCTGAAATATCACTGCTCAAAGCAAAGCTTTTAAGTTAGAAGAAAGAGTTAATAGCTTAATTAACAGACTGATTATTTCTACCATGGTTTGAAACCAATCTGGGGCAGAAAGGATGTTAGAAAGATGCAGTGAAACCTATCAAAATCTTTCTGATGGTTCTTTCCCTCGGTATTTCAATTCAGAAGAAGAAAGATTGTACAGAAGTCATTAACCATATATTCCCACATGGCCCCGAGTTTAACATGCCTCAAAATTGAGTCTGTGCTTTGCAGCAGTCATAGAGATCTAGAAGAGGGGGATCTCCTGAGTATTTTCAGTGTCTTTTATTTATTTATTTTTCTTTTTGGCAGGTATATTTTTCTCCTTTTTGTCTTACTGAAAATTGCGCTTCATGTATGGCTTAAACTGCCGTGGTTATTTTTCACACATCACTGATTAGCATTGTTCTGATATTGTCTTCTCTTCAGGGGCTTCGTTTCCCCAAGTGAGGTTTGTGACTGATATTCAGCTACATAAAATGGGTTCTTTCCAGGGAAATGCTTGAACTCCTTTCACCACTGGTGTTTGCTGTGCATGAAAGAAAGTAGCTGAGTAGGAACTTTGGTTTTCTCTGCATCTCTTGACTTGTCTGTCTCTGCAGAACACGGCTGAATTCTGCAGAATAAGGTTCGAGATGAATTGAATTCTCCCTCTGAAAACAAACGAATTCAGTTGGTTTTCAAATCTTATTAAATAAATGCTGTGTATATTTGTGAAAGGTGTGCTTGTGAAGTTGATACCATTCATATTGTTACTGTCACGGAATTTCGTATTTAATATGATATTTTTCTAGGAAATAGCAAATGAATGCCTTGTAATTTTTAACAGTTGAAATTAAAGTATTTTGTAGAAGATTTCCTTTTTTTTTACTCTGCCCAAAGGCATCATAAAGGCTACCAAGACCCATGCCTTATAGGTTTCAGCAGACGGAGGAGTCCTGTAGATCAGAATAATCATTATTATACAAACTGTATACTCAGAAAGCTGAGCTGATAAAGTATAAAGCATACTTTCCACTATTACTGAACTATTTCTCTCCTTCCCTCTCACTATAGAATGGTGGAAAACATGTGGAAAATTGAACTTCATCTAAAGATGTGGGGATTTGATGTTAAACTCAACTAACTACGTTAGACTCTTGCTCACCTACGCAGCATCGTGGCTAAACAGTAAACCTATTTACTGCAGTGTTTGCATGTTGAAATGAGCAGTTTGCATGTTAAAGTCTTGATGATCACATGAAGAGTATCAACACAATTAGTTAACCAAATGATAATATTCAGAGAACCAATAGTAATAGCAAAGAAATGCCAGGACAATAAGTATTGGGAAGACTTTCCATAAGAAATTTATTAAAATTATTAGGAAAAAGATAACATCGGAAGTGTTCAAATGCCATATGTAACCACCTCACAGGAGCTTCCTGGAAAGCTATATTAAAAACACAATATTCATTTTGATTTGTTTTAAAGGCAATGAGATACACATTAGCCATGTTCATTAAGTATGCTTTTGCAAAAATATTTCAAGAAATCTTATGGCAAGATTTTCATGTAAGCAACCCTTCCTTCTTATACACTTGATTGGTTGATAGGATTCTGAAGTGCATCTTCCATGTGTACTTCCATGTACTGAGTGTTATAGGGCTGAAAAAATAGTATTTTCACTTGAAAGAAAGGGGCTGAAGTCAAAAATGAATAAACTGTATTCCTTACGCATCTTGTACCTTGCCTGAAGTTTCCTGTCTCAGCACAGCATGTGTTCCCTCGCTAGCTCTAAAACCTAGGAGTGATATTTGAATTCCTCCCCTTGCCTTCCCCACAAAAGGTCCTTATATATCTCCTTTACGCTTCTCACATCTACTTCCTTCACTGCCCGCCGTCAAATCATTTTAGTTGAAGTCATTATTGTGTATTTCTTTTTTTATGAAAATGACCTCTTAACGGGCTTCTTGATCAGCTTCCTCCCATCTATCCTATTTTCTATATAGAATCATGATAATCTTGATAAAGTTCACAACTGATCATGACATTTCTCCAATTAAATTATTCCACTTGGCTCACCACTGTAATATAAACTTCATGTTTCTTAACATTAGTGTTTTTTGATGTGTAGAGTATCTGAGAAGAGTATGAGCACGAGATAGTAAAAACCTCGGTAACTGCTTTCTGCAGGGTAGGTGACCAGGGCGTGTTGCTGTTTTATTTTTCTGCACTTACCCAGTGTCCTCTCACCTCTTTATAGACACAAAAGCCTCCCATCAGGTTTTGGGTTAGTGTCTAGCAAAGCTGTAGTGGGAACTGTCCTTTCTAACTGGATCCAGCCCGTATTTCCTACTCATAGTACAGATAGTGTGAATGCTGTATTTGCTGTCGGTAGGATTGGAGAGGAAGCTGGTTGTGCTGTTTTCGTGCTCTCCACCTTGAAGGGTAGAATACAGTTCAGATGATAGAAATGGCACTTGCTAGCTATTTAAGGTAATGAACATAAAAAGATATTTCTTATGAGTCGTACAATGGCGGAAGAAGCCTAGTGTGGTGGCACATGTCTGGACCCCAGTGCATGGGAGACAGAGGTGGAAAGATTACTGGAGTTTGGGTGTGTTCAGGGTGGCTTGGCCATGGACAGGCAGGAGGATGAGGAGTTCAGGGCCAGCATGGGTGCATAACAACACTCCGACTTTAAAATCTAAACTAAGTCTCATTTAAAAAGGTAGCAGAATAAAAAAGTGCTTGAAAATTTCTTGATATGACATTTTTAAATTGCTTAAAGATAATATATTGTGGGGGAAAGTTTTCCTTTTCTATTCTTTCTCGTTTTTTTTTTTTTTTTTTTTTTTTTGTTTGTTTGTTTTCCGGTACGGGGAATCGAACTCATGACCTTGTGCTTGCCAGGCAGGCGCTGTGCCGCTGAGCTAAATCCCCAGCCCCTCCTTTTCTATTTTCTTAAAATCCCCTTTATAATTATTTTAATTGTCTGTTTACGTAGGAAAAGATAACTTCCCAACTTCACAAATTTTCTTTGGCTTAGAGATTATTTATTTTGGTTTTGAGGTAACTTTGCAGAGAACTAAAAGAGGTTTCTTTTGGGTTATTCTGCAAGGGAAAGGGGTTAGTCTTTGATTGTTTTTGTTCTGTTTTGTTACTTAACTTTATCTGTTCCCTATGTGGTGTTAGTTATCCAGTAGCATACGTTCTCTTATCAGAGAATATATTTTATTCCCTGACATATATCCATATATATCTTACTTACAAACTTACTTGCATGTATACTATTTTTATGCTTTATATATTATTTTAAACACGTACTAAACTTTAAAGAAAAGTGTGTAAATATGTATGATTGTATGAATATATACAGATGCTTACTCCAAAATAGCATATATGTCAACAGAAAATAAAACTTTTAGTTTTCTTCCAAATGTAACATTTGAAAAGTAACAATAAAAAATCAGGTATTTGGTTTTTAAAAAATAGTTTCTTTTCTCAGTACTCTCAACACATAACCCTTTGATGGTATTTTCTACATTATACTACTTTTCAATACATTGAGAAAAATTTCTGACAGCGATATGAAGGCAATATACTTTATGATCCTCCTATTTAAATTCCTTGTTATAAACGTAATACAGAGATATTTAACTCTAAAGCATCAAATGAAGATAAAGATATCATCATAATAACTTTAGATGGTATATATTTTATTTTGCTCCCCACCTACCCAGGTTTTTCTAGGCTGAGGTAAAAGCAAAGAACCATGAAAACTAGTCCTTATCCTAAGATGGAAAATTACTTTAAAAACCAAGTAATATGAAACCAGTATACAGTAAAATATGTAGAATATGTTCTGCATTGATAAGTATGTATTTGTTTGAGCTGACTATTCTCAAGAAATGGAGATAGAATACTCTGTGAAATATAATTTAACACTTTGACCAGTGCATAGATATCTCTAAATGCAATGCCCACTAAGCTTCCCAGATGATATTTTGTCTACTTTCTTCGTAGAAGGAGGGATTTTCCCCTGAGAGTGATACAATGAAATTCAGGTGAAGAAAGTGTTCCCTGTTTGGGGATATAGTGAGTAGTAAAGGGTTTGCGTAGATTACTGGGTTACTACTGCTGTTTTCCAGGCTGGTAAGCTTAAATGTCAAAGCAATGTGATTAATGAATCATGGGTACCAAAGTTAAACAGAAAATAGTCAAGGAAGAGAACAAAGAAGAGAACGTGAACTCATTCCCGCTGAAGCACAAGACAGGAGTCTTTTTCTGCTCCCAGAGGACCTAAGGGAAAAACACTGGAGGATGCCAGCTAAGGTGGGAGTGGCCAAAAGTATTCTGCCATTTCTCTTTGCTGATGGGGACTTGCAGAAGTCAGGTGCCTACTCCTTCCAGGCAACAGGGAGAGGAGCACTGTCTTTTCTGGATGATTGCATGTCAAAGGGCCAGTCTCCTAATCTTTGAGAAAGACTTTTCACAAGTTGTAAAATGTGCAGTAAGTTACAGGAAAATTCATATCTTAAAGGGCTGGAGAAAGTATTCACAATCGGATGATTTCTACGGGAAATGCTCTATGTTGGAGCCTGTGTGGGTCGGCTCACAGCATCCTTTACATCGTTTGAAAATATTTACAATTTTGGTTTTCTAAGGGAAAAAAGAACTATAGAATTAATACATAAAGAAAAAGCCTTTCCCTAGAACCGACCAGGGTGAGTGACAGTTTACTATAAAAATGGTAATACATTGTTACTTACCTTCGAGAGAAGATTTTGATTGAAAACATTTAAACTTGCTTTGGACAAATAATTTTACCCCCAGGAATACAAATTTCTTTTGAATATGTGAAATAAGATAGCTTCCCCATCACATTTACTTGACTGTCATAAAGATAAAAAAATGCACACTATAATTTTTTGTCATTTTGTTTTAAAGATATGGAAACAGCCTTTACTATGAAAACAATACACAAAAGTACACCAGTCTGACCAGCATTAAGTTTGTTTTTCTTTTAATGGTAGTTGGCTCAGTGTCTCCGCGGAGGGTTCTGTTCTCAATGTGTGACTTCTATCTCTGAACCTACAGTGGCCGACTCAGTCCTTGTCAGCACTGTACAAGAGGAGAGAGGGAACTAGGGAGAGGATAGGTGCATTGCAGGCAGGACCTGAGCTGGAGTCAGGCATCACTTTTGCCCAGCACATGGTCCATGGTTCCGCCCAGCTGCAAAGGGAATAAGAATGGGAAATAGATGCTCTAGCCAGTAAGTCCAGCTAGCATCGAGAGTTCTGTTACCAAAGGAAGTAAAAAGCATTCAGTGACTATCAGCAATCTCTGACTTACTGATGAATACAGAAAATGATGAGGACAACCGAAATTTCTCACCCGGGATAAACGGGGAAGCCCAAACAACTCAGGACAAGGCAGTAGGGTATTGAAGTACTGGAATTTAGTGAAATTGGCAGGCAGTTCATTTTTAGAAAGCAAAACTCTCCCACTTTCCCCTCATGCTTTTTTAAAAGAATGCCCTCCCATGCACAATTTTATCAGTGTTGTCCAAACAAAATAGCTTGCATTGAAAGTCCGTGTAGCCTCTCCGCAACTATTTTAATTCTCAGTCTGTTTCATGGTAAGCTTGTGAGATACCAGGTCTGTAAGCCTAGCAGCATCATTTGTCTCAGGATATTGTTGGATTTTCAGAGAACTCTCTATGTTGTGTTTTAATTCTTGCAAATTGCTTGCCAATTTAAAACGAGCTGCATCTAAACAGTAAGTAATTGCTTATGATAATGAGTGCAAACTAATTTGCTAGAATATGTTAATATTCACAAAGCACTTTTACACTGCCTGCTGTTCCAAAAATACTGCTCTCTTGGTTAAATGTAGCTTTTAGATAGCATCACTGTTAACCATCTGACTCCAGTCATCAGCTCAGTTGTACCTACCCAAAAGTCATATCACTGTGACTTCAGTATTCTGAGGAAAGAACAGATAGTCATGTCACTCTTTGATAAATGATTCAGAATATTTGAGAAAAAGGCAGTGAAGTCTTAATAATTAATTCTAATTAGTGATTGATGGAAGTAAGCAGACTATACTGAGTTAGAAATTGCTTGTCTTTCCCATAAGAGCAATAAAACTTAATTTAAATCACTTCAAAGACAGATGGCCTACAAACTGCATTGGAATGCAATAGCCAATTTAAAGTGAATTGAACATTTTTAAATGACCATGGATTTGGTGGTGTAAGTTTGAAGCCTTCTTTGCCTTCCTACTGGCCTATGCTCTGTGCCCTATAGATCTTTCTTAATCATTTTCATACGTGCACTGTAGAACTTGAAAGCCCTAGATTTTAAATATGGTGGTCTTTTGAGGTTGGAAACCCAGTGTTCAAAGATCTGAGGTGCCGATGGAAACCACCTTGTAATTTTAGTCCAGGAAGACAGAATTTTGTGAACCAAACACAAGAGAAGAAAGGTTTGACTCTTTCCTGCTCCACATTTGATTTTCCACTTTAACCCACACTGTAATATTTCAATCACTTCACCTTCAGAAATACTCTTGGACACAGTTATACATCTTCAGGTAGGTGGTAAAACGTGAAGATATCCTTAGAGAGCCTTTTTAAAAAATTAGTCACTTTCAAAATTCATTTCTTGTTTTTGACTCTCATTGCCTAAAAATCTTTAAGAGAGTAAACATTACCATCTTTGCATTTCAAATTTTATGCATATCCTCTTCTAACTTCACAGATACTTCTTTTTCTTCTTGTAACTGTATTCTAAAAGTATGTGTTTCAATATCTCTCAGAATGGGCTGAATTTTATTCTTATTGTCATCTTCATAAGCTTTTTATGGAGTGTGAGTTGCAGTATGAATAAACAGATGAAAGTTTTATATCTACATATATATTTTAATTTTATTTTTATTAATGTAGCTGCTACTATTCTTATACTACTAAGCATAGATTATTGCTTAAATAGAAGTGGTTTCCTTTGTGATAAAAAAGGAATAAAATAATTTATAATAAAGAGCAAAATATTACCAACACATTCCTATTAACTGCATTCTCTTTCTTATTCTATCAGACGCAGTAAACATTAAGGCTTTGTACCTAGCATGTGTTAGCTGTCTTCTCTGCTCCCAGTGCCTTAGGGTTCCTTACATTTCACTAAAACACAGCAAAGCCATCACACTTCCATTTTCCAAATGCTGCAGCCATTGTTCGTTTTCTCTTTTCCCAGAAGTTTCAGAGACTGGTCTCCTCTCTGCGGATAGAAGTACACAGCGTTGTCCCTATCCCATGATTCTGTCATAAAGAAGGAGATGTCCAGTCTGCTCACAGTGGTCTTCTACCTACCCCAGCTGGCATCCGGGTTTTATTTTTAAATATCTGCTTTGCATCAAACTTCTTACGGTCTCTTATATTTTTAGATCCATCTCTCCATCCAAGTAGAAAATTATTCTTATAATCAAATATATGCAATCATTTATTTGGCTGGCGTTTCAAAATCTAACACACTTCACATGTGTCTTTCTGAATCAAGGACATAGTATATTTTCTGAAGCCAAGCAATTATAGAAATGCAGAATGTAAATCAGGATTCAGACAGACTTGGGTTCAAATTCTCACTGCACCATTTAATAGCTGCATGATCCTGACCATGTGATTTAGTCTAAGTCTTGGATATTCAATTTTTTAAAAAATGAGGATAGCATCGCTATCCTTCAGAGCTTCAGTATTAAACAAGATACTGCATAGCAACGTATTAGTCCAGTTAGTGTCACATGGTATGTGCTTGATTAATCTTACAGAGAATAGTTGTCTTGTGTGTATGTGTATTTGTGCATAGTAAAAATAGAACAGAACATTGCAGTGTTGTTATTTTATTCTTATAAAGAAACCTTCAGAAAAGTTGGATCTATTTCAAAGTTATGCTCAAAGCAAATATCTTTTAAGGAATGGTGCTCCTACTTCAGTTTTTATTAACCTTCTCAGTATTTCATTCCTTGTCTTAGAATTTTTTCACACAAATCTGTTATGTTATCATGTACTTTCACTAACTGTTGGCAATAGAAGTGCTATTAAATTGTCTTGTACAGGACACTTCAGAAATAGCATTAGTTCCTTCTCATAAAACATCTCGCATGATAAGATTTATGACACAAGGCAGAAAAAAAAATCGCTTGACCGTTTAATAAAGGAGCGGGTCTACATAAAATGAATTGCAAATTGGCATTTTTTTCTAAATTTCTGTTTTTACAGAAAGATGTTGGATTTTGACAGAGTTGGTTTAAGTGAGCAGTGGCGGTGTGTCTTAATCCAAGCCCTTCATCAGCATGAAGACGGATGCGGAGGAGCGCGTTGACTTTATTGTCAGTGCGTGTTTGTATACAGCAACGCTGACACGTCAGTACTGCAGGACTTGCTGCAGATTAACCTCGGCATCTGTCACGCCGCTGGCTGTACGGGTGACCAGACATGGAGCTGTTTGTAGCAAAATCCCTGTGTTTGAGCTGCGCGCAGTTCTGTATCCCTCCGCTCTCACTTCATTAGCGGTGAGGGATGCATCAGATGCTAGTTGAGCTGCATCGACATATTTCACACTGCAATAAATGTAAAGCGTATGCATGGACTGCAGTTCACAGTGTTTGAACTGCCCGTGATGTTGCAGTAAGAAGTATTTTTAGATATTATTGAACACAAAATTTATATAAAGGGCTGTTTCCTTGTACGTTCTCTTCTTCCAGTCTCTTCACAAACGTCTACTTCAAACTCACTTTGCTTCTGAAAAGGCTAATATATTCCCCCTGAATGGCTTGAACTTTTCTGAAAAAGGTAACCAATCGGCAGGTCCAGGTCTGTTCCGTTATTGGTTACTCTATATCATTGCTACAGAAATAATAATATCATTAACTTCTGAAAAGATTAGCTTTTACTCATGACACAAGCATATGAATAAAAGGTTCTTTCTCGAAAGCGTATAATTATTCAAATGTCATCTTGTAGCCAACATGAGACATTCAGTCCATTAGGTGTCTATTCAGTGTAGCAGGGATATAACACTTTTTCTACTCCAAGTTTGCGAGGCCATCAGAAAAAATTTGAAAGTATAGCAATTATAAATAAGGGGAGTATTTATGCCTCCTACAACCTAGTCAAGATGCCAATGTTAAATTTAAAATTTCTGGACATTTTCTACCTATATAGAAATACTCTTTTGAGTAAAGATCATAAAAAGCAAAAGAAAAAAGATCACCTTGTATGCGGAAAGAGTTTTCAACCAAGGTTAAAAATCTTTAAATTGGTAAAATGAACAAAAATGTTAAGAGTTTCTAAAGCAACAATGAAATACAAGTCACTAACTTTCTAAATTACTGCCCCGTTTTGCAAGGTTGTAGGAATTATTTCATGAAATGAAGCAGGCTAGTTTCTCCAATTCTTAAACTTTCATGTGAAGTATGAAAAAATTAGGCAAGGTGGCCATGGCATTAGGTGAGACTAAAGGAATCAGAGTAATAGGAGTTCTTAGCTCTACTGAGTAACTAACCTAAGTCTAAAAATTAATAACAACATCTGACCAATACTGAGAAAAGGTAGCCTCCAATGTTAAATATGCATTTAAAGATGCAAAAACCCAAGTAAAGGAAAAGGAAAATAAAACCTACATCATTAGTTGAGACTCCTGGTAAAAGAGACTGACTTGGCACAAGTGATGAAGGAATTTTAAGTAGCTAAAGAGACTAGCAAATAAAATAGATTTTTAAAAATTAGCACATTAGTGTTTCGAAAATACGTTTGCAGTACATACAGTGCATCCTGGGGAGTGGGCACATTCACATAATACCACTTGTTTCTTTGTTTTTTTAAATCCTCTTCCCTCCCTCTTTTTCTAAATCTCTCTTCTCCATTAAAGATACGACATATATAAGAACCTAATTATTTCAGTGAATGTAAACATCATATGTCATGAACAGGAGCTAAGAGTAATAAGAAAGACTCTGAACCCTAAGTTTCGAGAGAGGAAGAAGGCAAATCCTCAGTATAATGTAGCAAAAGAACACCAGCCTGTAACTGAAATGTTTTAGACACTGCACCCTGTACTTAATCAGATCGAAGTGTAGATGTTCAGACAAGTACAGATAGTCCCTTAATAATGAAAAGTTCATGAAAATATCTCCAGAAGATATACAAGCTAGAAAAAACAGGGGGGAGTTTTCCATGTATGGAAAGTTGTATGTCCTATCAGAATAATAGACTAGAAATTGAGGGAACTTATTGAACTTTTACAAACAATTTATTAGATTGAGATCTAACTGTGAAAGACAGGGAGAGACAACTTGTGAGCAGGCAGTGTTTTCTTTCATTGAAATTGCCTAA
Source organism: Chinchilla lanigera (assembly GCF_000276665.1). Taxonomy (NCBI): domain Eukaryota; kingdom Metazoa; phylum Chordata; class Mammalia; order Rodentia; family Chinchillidae; genus Chinchilla; species Chinchilla lanigera. The sequence goes on along the minus strand of NW_004955441.1, from coordinate 16,544,998 downwards.
CAGTGGTGCTGTACAGAGTTACCGTATACATGCTACTCCACAAAACACCAACCATAAACTTGGTTCATCACATCGACTCTTGAAGACCCTCTGGGAATCAGAGGTGTGGTTAGACCCCAGGGGTCCATGAGAACTCAGTTGGCACTAACAGCTAAGTTTTTGCAACTATCCATGGGATCAGAACAGGTCAGATCGTCAGACCTCGCAGTAGGTCTGGAAGACATGGGAGCAGAGTGAGGAATTCCCCCCAGTAAGCCAGGTTATGTGAGACTCAGCTCTACCCCAGCCAAGATACCATTTTAAAATGAGAAATGAAATGTGCTTACTCAATAAGAAATTTCAATCAAATGAAACTATCAAGAAAATGGAACAGCAAAAAGCTATTATGATTTCTATGAGGTTAAGAATCATTTCTCTCAAAGATAATTTAAATAGTAATTATGCACTTCAATAAAATAAATTCCCCCTTGCCTATTGGCCCAAAACTCTTCTTCAAAGGAGATACTTCTTCATAAATATCATATATTTCATATACATTTACCTTGCTGAAAATATTATGTGTTAGAGAGGATTATGTGTTTATAAATGCATTACACATTTATATATGTTCAGAGTTTGACATGTATGGAAAGAGTTTGCTACATGGATGTCCATTATTTATTCTTCTAAAATCAAGTGCTCCTCTCTTCTACTGAAGTAATCTTTTAGAATGTAAATGGGTTCGTAGACGATTCACCTTGTTCACACCTTTCGTGTATATTTAAGAACCCCACATAAGAGCACGTGGACTGTGCACTACACAGATAGACACCATTCGCGTAACATGAGACGTGACTGGTGTTAACTGGTATGGTACAAAGTCATGACTCCCTATAATCAATAACCGGCATTAGTGGACCCATCAGGAAGCTAATTAGAATATTTCACGTTCCTAAACCACTGTGTCTCTTGGTTGTCTGATAAGAATCAATTGTGGAAAGGAGCTAGGAATATAAAACCTGTAACATTCTAACTTTTCTTTCCAGCAGATAGACCTGTACATTAAGGATCGATATCACAACAAAATAATTCATGTCAGATGTCCGTAAAATGCTAGTCAGCCGTGTCACCATCTGTTTTGGATTTTTAAACTGTCTTTTGAAAAGGTGATGATATTCAAAATAATAATCTTTGAAAGGAGAAAAATGATAAATAAGAAGAAAATAAGAATAGGTATTTCACATACACATATAACCACACACATAAATTCTCATATCAAATTAATTTAGGTTGTTGAAAATTTTAAGATAATGTTCAATTCTGTGAATACTATTTAGGAAAATGATTGCAGTAAGTAGTACATCACCTTGCAGTGTATTTTGTTTGAAAACACAATTTATTTTCCTCTCAAGAATGTTAGTTTTTGAAAATATCTCCTCTACAAACAATTCAGCTCAATAGTTTAAACTGTCCAGTGAGACAAACTGTTTCGAAGATCAAATTCAAAAACTTAAAAACCACTGAAGTCTCTTGTTCTAGGTTATATGGCTGACAGGAAAACCAAGCAAGTGGTAGGCTTCCACCAATCTGATTCAGAGAACACTCTCTGAAGACAGCAAAGTGATCTAGAGCTAAAAATAAAATAACCACAGCCAATAACCTTAAGAAATTCAAATGCTTACGCCTTGCTTCTGAAGCTAGACTCCCTCAAGCAGTAAGTGAACTTTATTAAATAGTCTCTGGCAAGGAATTCGGTAATCAATTTGCATTAGCACTAAGGGCAGCAGGGACAGGGAGAGAAGAAGTATACCATCAGTTTCTTCGAGAAAAACCTCACACTGAACAGCACTAAATAAGCTGTGTATATTGCTACTGAATTTTTACTTTTTTTTTTTTTCCAGTACCGGGAATCGAACTCATGACCTCGTGCCTGCCAGGCAGGCGCTGTGCCACTGAGCTAAACCCCCAACCCCGAAATCTAAACCCCCAGCCCCAAAATTATTAAGTATTGGATAGAACTTGCAGCTGCTCGTTAATATCATTCAGTATATTTATTTCAAAAATTTAATTGTGAAAACTTTCAAATTTTAGTTTGAAGTAGAAATGGCTTAAATAGAGCAGCTCAGTCTGAGATCAGGTCACTAGTAAATTCATATTCATTCACCCATCCATCCATCCATTCATTCATCAAAGTAGGTCACTGTAGAAATCACGGAAACTACTATGAAATGATTTGCAGGCTAAAGAGAAAACGTATGCAAAGCCTTGAGTCAGAATATATTCCAACATTTGTGTGAACGGATTCCTTCCATAGGTTAGGGACCCAAGAGGGGCTGCAGTGTCACGGTGAGAGACGCTGAAGGAGAAGTGCAAGAGGGACGTCTCTCTAATATAACCATCTGTGCACAGGCAGGAATTAGTACCCTTTACAACTGAGGGGAAAGAGGCAACTTGGCAATCACAGAGGGCGGTGCGTGTGTCTTCCCAGAGAGTAGGAAAAGAAACCGTGTGTGAGATTATGTGCAGAAGTTTCCAGAAGCTTGACAGCCTGATGGCTTGGTGGTAGGAAATAACTCATTCAAAGCAAGGAGTGGGGTTCTTTAAAAAACAAAAATAAGTAAAACACAAGGTCAAGACAATAGCAAAAGGTTGCTGCTGGAGTTAGAAAATATAAAGGCAACTCGATGTCATAATTCAAGGATAAAATATTTATGCAGGGCTGGCACTTAGGCTCATCAGTATGGTGCCTGCCTAGCAAGCACAAGGCCTGAGTTCGATTCCTGATACAAAGAAAATCAGGAAAAATAGTCCCTCAAACACTATACATTCAAGAAAAATTAGCTAAGCATTTATTGCATATAAAACACTTTGATAAATCCTCTTGGTGACAGAAAGTTTCACGCTGTCACCATGCAATCCCCAACTGTCTCTGTTCAACAAATCAGATGTCAACTGTTTAAATTTCTCTTTCATATTTCCACTATCATAAACATAGTTTATAGTGAATCACTTTCAATTTTAAATTTTGAAACAATAGCTCTTTTACTGATCGAATACCTTCCTATCTCTCCTTCGTGTAAACCTCTCTTACAAACTAATATCATATTTGATTTTAGGCAGGTTCTCTTTTGTGTTGTTGTTGTTCGTTTTTTTTTGTTTGTTTTGTTTTTGTTTTTGCTTTGAGATAAGCTTTGCCCTCTTGACCAGGTTAATCTCAAACTCATGATCCTCCTGCCTCAGCTTCCTAAGTAGCTAAAGTTGCAGACAAGTGCCACCACACCCCACCATATTTGTTTTTTGAAACAATATATCTAATTAGGACTCTATTCAAAGACCTTCAATGATTAAACCACTGTTTACCACATTCAGTAAAGAATCTTTCTCATGATGACTTTGAGTATCCATCAAATAAAATAAACCTAGAGAATTCACTTGTCTCCCTAAAAATCTCCCAGCCCTTTTTGGAGAAGATACCATTTCATAGGGTTCTTAAAAAGTTAAGAGCTAATTTTGTAAGCTGAAAAATCCATGGCTTTTTAAGAACTATTATTTCCTATCTACTTATACGCAGAGTTACATCCCTAGCTAAATACAGAGTATAAACAATGGAGTAGATATTAGGACTACTGGAGGTCAGTGTGAAAGAGATCAGATAAATTCTAATGTTATTATGTTAAAAATTCTCTGAAATGAAAATTTCCATTAAGAAGTCACAGAATTTCATAAGAAGCCTTAACATTCACTCAGAAAGGCTGAAATAAGTGTTGACATCGAATCTTGAGAAATGATCTTTTTTATAACACTTACCTTATTGAAAATATAATTTTAAATTATTATCTCGGATTCCGTAACGACAAACTAAAATATTGTATAGCTCCGGAAGTCTGGGATATGTACGCTAGCTAAGCATTACTCTGCATGCATTAGATGTTCTGTCACTTCACATTTACCTCGTGTTTTTCCTGCTTTAAAGCATGTGAACTGAAAGAGTAAATGAGGGACAAATGTCACGTTATGGATGTGAGACGTTAGATTATGTCAGCAGGTGGCCTTGATGAATTCACGCTGACATGCCCAATTAACTGTTTCCTGACTTTCTCATTGTTAAAGAAGCACTTCTGTACCCAAAAGATACATGTATACTGGAACAGAATCTAGATACTAGGTTCGTACCAGCCTAACCACGTAAGCAGATATGTGACTTTAGGTAGCAAGTCAATCCTTATATTTAAATTTCCTCAGGTGCCATGTGGGAGTAACGCTTATCCTACTTTTTATATAAAAGTAGAGAAGAAATGAAAGACGCGTCATGATAGTGATATGTAAAATTAAAAATCACTACGTACTATAAACTTACAATTTACAGCATTACTTCACTAGGGTGACTCTGGTAGAAGACATCTGAAGTCTGGAATGTGCTTTATCATATTGTTAAGTAATATCTCTAATTTTGAACATTTTGTTTATTTCATATGAAATACATAGTTGCTAGAACATAAATTTAATTAAAAGGGAAAAATAAATTAATCATTAAGTATTAGCACTTAAACATAACCACTGTGTCCTCCTTTGAAAGCAGTCTCACCTGCTGTATGTTCTGGATCTGTTGACATCTGCCTTACCAAAACACTTAATACTTAATCATCTGTGAAAATTAGCAAGCAGAAAAATATTCACCAAATAGTACTTGGTTAATAATATGATGGTAAGCATGCTTTTGATGATATGGCACTGGCTCTGAAATGCTATGGCATTTCTAATACACAGTCTGTATGTTCTTCATGTAATTTGCTTACTTGCACACGGGCTGGTGCATTTGAAATATGACTTAAATTCTGTCACATGAGAAATATAAACTACTTTCAAGCATTAACATACAAGGCGTTTGTGAAACTTAGCAAACGGTACATAGCCTCTGTATCATTTAATATTAACAGTGTTCTGCTTCATCCCTTTTATGTTCAGTCATCCCTAACCTGCTTTTCTGGGCAGATCTATGTACCAAAGTCTTTTTAACCATCAGATATAACGTATAGATTGTGGAGCTCTCTGGAGATTTTCAAGAGCCTTTGAAAATGGCTGATGAAAAATAAAGATTGGTTACGACCTCCCAAAAACCCACAAGGTTAATCAGCTATTTAAATAAATACTTACTACTCACAGGTGCGACCTTAAGCCAGCGTTGCTGAACTGGCAAACAAGTGATCATAGAAATTCAGTACATAGCTATTGTAAAAACATATGTCTGTACACACAACTTGTACACATAAGAATCCCTTTATGTAAAAGCTTTTTCCCATAAAATGGGATGTTTTCTGGCATAATTCTGACACATAGTAGTTGCATTAGGCTTCTCCAGAGAAAAAGAATCAATGTGGAATACTTCATCTATCTAATCTATCGGTCAATCTATTTATCTATCTATCAGTCATCTATCATCCATCCATCTAGTGATACACACATATATACTGATACTTGCAAGCTGTTGACCCAGGAAAGTTGGTGGTATACTCTGAAGGCCTGAGAACAAGAGAGATAATCATGTAGATTTTAGGCTGGGTGTGAAGACTGGAGAACCAGCTTTGCAAGTGATATTCCAGCTTAGTCAGGCAGAGGAGGAAGGACAATCCAACTTCCGGCCACCTTTTGTTCTGTTCAAGCCCTCAGGGTATCAAATGGTGGCTCCAGGCGCTGTGTGGCCAACCTGCTTCACTCAGTCACCAATTCAAATGCTAATCTCTTCCAGAAACACTCCACAAATGAGCCCGGAAAAATTCACTAGATTTGGGCATTCCCAGGGTCCACTCAAGTTGGCTTACAAAACTAACCCCAACAGTAGATAAACAATAAATGTATATGGCGTTTCTTCTTGTTGGCAGGCTATCCTTCCCTTACAAATTCTCCTCAAGTTCTGTTCTAAGGTGAATTAAGTAAAAATTCATATAGTGCCCTTCAGAGTGGAGGGAGGTCTTTCCCTTTCTGCTTTATATAAATCTTTGCATATATCTTCTATTAGGACTGAAAAATTATTTTCATTTCAGTCAATGAAAGAGATACTAGCCGTGAAATGAGGTAGGATTTCAATGCACTGGATTCCAAATAGATCTGTTTAGGAGGAAAAAACTCTTTTTTAAATTAAGATACTTACTGACATCATATTGGAAAGTAAAATAACCATCAGTCAAAGTAAAATTTGAAAACATAGTATGAGACCATGACAGTATTCTCAGGGGTACACAGGGCAGGGAGCTGGTTCCAATGCTGAAAAGCTTGACGGCCACTACGTGCTGCTTGTTAAATGAGATCTAAGCATCTATAGATGGGGTCTGCAGTGTGTGTTTTCTTGACATGACCAACGGGACACATGGCTCTTCATCCTCTAGTTATCACCTGTCATACGTACACAAACCTTTTCCCCAGGAAACTGATTCCTGGTGTAGTTGTTGCAGTTTGCTCCACTGTGCTGTGTGACCTTGCTGCATCTATGCGCAGCTCTTGTTTCAAAAACAAGTTGATATATATTTCTACTGCTTTTGGGAAGCCTCCAGGCAGTGTTTCCTCCTAAACTATTTCTTAGAAACTGGCAGGAAGAAATACAACCCCACTAAATTCCATGCTCATCCAATTCAATGGGAAAAAAAAATCCGTGATCTGCTGTTTGTTCTGAAACACCTGCTGGTAGATATAATGAGTATATTAAAAACAGAGCTGCTTCACTATTTCTTTTAAAATAACTCTGTCCTCCTCCTTGAACATGTTCAATTAAACCTATTGTTTGTTTGCTATAGTTTTGTGTGTAAAGCCAATACTTTATGGATATATCAACATGACCATTGTGGGAAGGTGCTGAGGTACTGGGACTAATTGCTTTTTTTGGTTTTTGTTTTTGTTTTTACAGCTGGGACAACATATATCTTTAGCAAAGGTGGTGGACAAATCACATATAAGTGGCCTCCTAACGACCGGCCAAGTACACGAGCAGACAGACTGGCTATAGGGTTTAGCACTGTGCAGAAGGAGGCTGTTTTGGTGCGCGTGGACAGTTCTTCAGGCTTGGGTGACTACCTAGAGCTGCATATAGTAAGTACTTTTAAAGTCATCACCCTCATTTCCTTTCAAATGCTAAATTTGTCTCTAGAATTGATAACTGTGCTTCTTGAATGTTTTCCTCTAGAAACTGAGACTGTGCTATAAAAAGTATGAATACCATGCAGAGATGGTGAAACCATAGACCTATTACTGGTAACATGCACTTTTCAATAGAAAAAATGTTCTTGTTTTGTTTTGCGTTTTCTGGATGTGAATCCCTCCCCCTTTTGCATTCACACAGACTATTTGGAGTGATTTTAGTGTCTTTAGACAGGCTTGCCAAATTAATAAAATAAGTTATTGCTTGGTGGATACCAAACCATCTGGCTGGAAGCAGAAGGTTGTAATATTGGTGACATCCAAAGATCTGGATTCAATGTTCTTACTTCTTTTCTTGCCAGAGAGAAAAATTGTCAAAAGTTACATGCAGTGGAAGGAAACCTTAAGGCTATTTCATGATGTGAAAGAAAATGGCAAAAAGGTGTCATTTTGTGCTCATTTTGAAACGTGTCAGGAGAATACCATGCGTTCTTGCCATTTCCATCTTGGGACTGTTCCTGTTCCTCTAAGCTCTCAGCCTCTCACAAAAATTTACTCAGCGCATAGCAGAAGACAAATAGGAGCTCGTGAATGAAAATTTTTTTCCTTTTTAATGTTACTGTAATTGACTTTCTAGTTGAGGGACTCTTCCTTCCCTCTCTGCACTCAAAGAATTACTAATGAGCGTAAGTCTTTTATCATCTCATTTCCTTGCACTGTTGCAAGGAAGAATACATTAATTACTAATAAATATTAATATTTTACTAGTATATCAAAACGACAAACTGAGAAAACAGAGTCGCATATTCAAAACCTCTGGCGTTGATGGTGTGCTCAGCGTGGAGTGCTTGCCTGGTGTGCTCAGCATCCTGGGCTCCATCCTTTCCACCAAAAACAAAGAGTTCTTAACATCACTGTTCTTTGTCTGAGTCTTTCACTTCTGCAAGTTTCGGAAGCGTTTCACCCTCTCCATTTCGTACTGTAGTTTATGCTTAAGTATAGTTATTTTCCCTGCATCTGTGATTATGTAAATGTAATTTGTTTTGTTTTTATCTGTCCCTATAAGTTCTCCCTTTACCGGTGCCCACGGCACAAAGGATACTTGATTAAGTCATCATGTTCTTTCTTGTTAGAAATTGGCCTTTGGGCACTGCTCCTAAAATAATGAGGAAAACCACCACACCCCAAAATGCTACATTAACACAGACATTGACAAAGTTTTAATTCTCAAACTTTTTATTAATTTATTTTCTTAACTTTACTTTTGCATTTAACTTTTAAAACTCCCAACAAGCTCAGTAGGGTTTCACACTGAAGACAGGGACTAAATTCATGGATAATCTTGAAAAACAAGTAAGAAGAAAACAACACCTCAGCACAACCATTATTGAACTATCGTAAATTTTCCATTCAAGTTGCACTTGTCAAAAATAGGAACTACGGGAAACTAATTTCAGCTGCCTTTCAGCAAATATCTAACAATCAAAATTGAAAGCATCTGATTTTTATGGCGTCATAAATAAATGATCAGTTGAGCTAAACTTAACTAGTGTGATACGGAGTCCCACTGCTTAAAGAAATCTCTGCTTTCACGATCTGTTTGCTCAGTTCTGATTTAGGAGCATTTCCACTTCAAAAATAAATAAATAAAAAGAAATGAAATGAGCGTTTACTTACAAAAAGAAATTACTTATTGATCCAAAACCAATTAGACTTTTAGCCTGAGAAAAGATCCTACAATGATCTTCCTCAAATCATAAGGGGCTCTGTTATTAAATTACTCAAAGTACTGGGTTTTTAATGGTCGAAAAGTTTTAGTATGCTAGAATATTTATTTTTTCCCAATTCTGATCTGGGAAAGCAGAACTAAAACATAAAAGAAAAAGATAAAAAGAAAGAGAACATCAAGAAGGCAAAAAGGCAAGGGAAGGGAACTGGGTCACAAGATGATACCTATGAGTGATAGAATCAGAACTATTCTTAATACTAGAACTTAGATTTGGGATTATTTTTATACCTTTGAAGTTCATCCTGATTTTCTCAAATAAATTCTTCTAATTTTTCAAGGTGCAAAATCAGCACTTTGGCAGGCTGCAGCAGGATGATTGCAAGTTTGAGCCCAGCTTGGGCAACTGAGCAACTTCCTGCTATTTAGCAAGACCCTGTCTCAAAGGAAAGCATAAAAGGGGGCTGGAGATATAGCTCAATATGAAGGCCTGTGGTTCAATCCCTGATACTGCCCCCAAAAGTCAAATAAGACTCTTATAATTTTAAATTATTACTTTTTAAATTTGGTTTATTGAATATAAGTGATTTAAATATTAACCTGATTTGTATAATGCATGCTATGTTTCATTTTAAAAGTTAGTAATTTGGTTATCCATTAGCTGCCAGAAAAATTTCCATACACCTTCTAAATTGGCAGAGCATAAACTATGTATAGATCTTATTTTAAAAATCTTGGTTTCATTTTTATTAATAAAATGAGGTAAAACCCAGGAAAATTGATTGTGTCTATTAAAAGATACTCCATTCTTGCTGAAATGTATAATGCTATTTCAACCAGATAATGTTTAAATTCTGATTGGCATATAATTTTAATGAAGATTTGAATATTTGACATTGTTTATCATCCTGTTTTTCAGAATGATCAAGTTTGATTTCACTTGAAAATGTAATCACACTTAAATTTTGATTAATGGTACTCTTAAAAATATAAGAACTTGAAATAAAAAGGCTTTTGAATGAAGTAGCCTAGTTTTAATCAGTGGATTTATTTGTTTTATTAATATGGGTGCTGCCACTGTTAAGGTGAAAGCTATATGGTGTTACTATTGAAATTGTAGGGTCTTGTCAGATGAAGGGATGACACACACAGGAAGTGAGATGCGACTAGTTAATATAAATCTTAGAACTAGTGCTTTCTGAAAGAATAAATTATTTAATTAAATATTGAAAATATTGTGGCTGAGATTTTCCTTAAGCCCTCAACATTTCAAGTCTAGATAAAAGGACAGACGAAATTTGGTTTCCATATAACTGAGAAAGTAAGATAATTTGACAATACAAAAAGTCATAACACTTAATATATGCAGTTGTATTATTGAAAAGTTTCAACTTTTTGTTTGATTTTTAGTATTTTGAGACACGGTCTCATTCTGTAGCCCAGGCTGGCCTCAAATTCATTAAATAAATCCTCCTGCCTCAGCCTCTCAAGTGCTAGGATTATAGCCATGTGCGACCATGACTGGCAAATGTTTCAAATTTTAATTGATGTTTTTATAAATCTTCAGCTAAGAATCAATTATGGTAATTGATGTTTTAAAGAAAGTCTATGGTGAAAATTTTTGTTGGATAAGGATAATCTCTTCATATCATCCTCCTTAGTTGTAGCTCATTTTTATAGTGAATTATTTTCCAGTTATTGCATATTTGTCTATTACTTCCAAGTAGATACAAACTTTATGGTGGCAGAGAACATGATTTGTGAAAATACCGTTGATTAGTAAGAAGAATAATACTGGAATGAAGCTTTCTGTAATTTATTCCAGGACACACCAAAAGCCTGCACAGTAATTTTTATGGAGCAGTGAATCTGGCCTACGCCTATGTTAAGCTCTGTGAAAATAAATTAACTGGGCACTTAGTACCTAGCTCAGTAAATATCTCTTGGGTGAATGAATAAAAGGCATCTGGCATCCTTACTGTCATGTGGTTTAGATTACTGATAGAAAATATTTTGTCCCAATGAGACTAGGATTTCTCTGTCTCGGTGTTTCTTTATTTCTCCTTATTGCAGTTTAACTTTCTTATTTACATGTTATGTCTAAGAACAATGGGCAAATGATAGGATTTTAAGATAAGGAATATAAATTACTTGTAAACTGTAAAGTGTTCTACTACAAAATTTAAATTGGTAATGTTGAGGATTATTTGATCAATATTTGAAAAAAGTAATTTCTTAGGAACAATCAACAAAGAATTGAACTAAATTTTATTTTATTAGATACATCGTGAAAATTTATCAAGCCTATCACTTCTGAGAAAACTTCTCTCACATATTGTTCTGGTGATGCTAATGGGAGCTTACACCTCTGATTTACAGAAGGAAGCCACTGCAAATACGGGCTCATACACCGTATGAATATTAAAAGACCCATTGGTCTGACCAGAGGAGATTTCGCGGGTCTGGTGGGAGGGTGAGTGAAGGGTGTTCTTAGAAATCCTTTCATCTTCGGAGCATGAAAGAGCATTGAAAATTTGATTAGTGAATTGTTGTACATATTTGCCTTAAGTGTTTCTGCTTTGTACTTTCCTGGGCCAGAAGCTTTATTTTGAAACCAAGCTCTTAATTGATTTTGATTTAGAAATATACCTTTTGATCAGCATATTTAGGTATAGACGAGAAACATAATGTATTTATAATGAAAATTACCTGTCCCAAAATAACTTACCAGTGTTGCTAACATGTGAGATCTTTCTCATTTCTCTCTTCCTTTATTCATTTACACTATTTGCCTTCTTGCTATAAGATGTAATCATAAAACGTCTATTTAAGTCTGCAGTCATACATAGTACAGACCTGTACAAACAAGATAAAACCCCATTACTGTCTACAGGCTCTTCTTGAATAGAAATTATGTTTTATCTGGAATATTCTTCCTAACAAAAAGATGCACTATTTTATAAGCATTTCATGATGCCATATTATACTTAAATTCAACTCTGTGAATGATGTGTAGTAGATATTTTGCTGGTTTTGTTTTCCTCTTCTTACATGAAAAATTAGAAAGCATGCAGCCAAATTAGCTGAAAGGTAAAAGAGAAGTAAAACGAGAAAAAGACTGACACAGCAGCACCTTTCCTCCATGTGTTGTGAAATTGTACCCAGGCTTCTGTGGAGTGAACAAAGTTACCTGTGGAGAAAGTGCGACACGATGGTGATGTTTCCCAAGAGATTCTACAAAAATACTGATTATCTGGGGCTAGGACGGTATTGAAGGTGGGAATACGTGTGCCGTACGTAGGAAACTGTGGGAGTATTCAAAGATGTTGGATGTTTTTAAAAGACAAAAGCACAGTGGCTTATATCAGATATTCTGAAACAACTGTCCTGGCCATGGTGATTAATATCAAGAGTGGTACCTGTCCACGCAGAGCAGAGAGCTGCTGGGCAGATGTGTCTGTAGCAGCACCTCTGTGTAAGGTGGTAGGAGCCTGTGTGAAGGCCTCGTCTGGCACACTGTTTCGTGATAGTTACCCGTTTCATGGAAGAACCCTTCTTGCATGACAGCCTTGCTGCCTTTAGTGCCTCTCCTTTCCTTTCTTTTTCCCTCTTTCTTCCTTTCTTTCTTGGCCTCTTTCTTTGTCTTTCTCTCTCTCCTTCCTTCCTTTTTTGATAGGATTGGCACAATCAAGTCTTTTCATTCTGGCAGCAGTCACATTTACTGAAGTTAAATTCAGCGTCTTATTTTCTAAGTCTCTGGTGCTTACCTTTAGTGCATATCCTAATCTTTCTGGTTTCCAGACTTCTGTAACTTCTCCTTGTCTGTAATTCTCTTGTTGTGAAATTTAATAAAGTAGAACCAAAACAACACTTTCCTCCAGTACGCCCTTGGATCACATACTCACCACTTGGAAGGCATTTATACTGCTGCCTCACCGTCTCTGTCACCCTCTTTTCTCCATTCTGAAGACTTTCCAATCCCTCTCACTTAGGTTAATTTGCTGCATTGTTCCTTTGAACATGTTGACTTGCTAAAGTGTATCTTTGACCCCCTTATCCCTACACTGAACCATGTTAGTGCCTCCGCCCCTATACAGGAGAAGCAAACTGCGCCGAACAGTGAGTGCCTTCAGATTCTCATCTCTGCTTCCCTTCAGATCCCTCTCCCACTATTCCCTACCTATTGCTCCACTCTAGCAAATGTATTCACCTTTTAAAAGTGTTTCTTCTTGGGATCTCTATATTTCAAATTCCCATCCATAGTAGGTTGTTGTTCTCTGCCTGTGTAGATTGCAGCCTGTCCGAATGCTGAGTGTATTCAGGATGGAGACCTTCGATCCCACTGTTCCAGCAGAAATAAATTAGGGATCAGGCATCCCTTCAAAAGAGGTGGAGAAGCATGCCCCAGACATTCCCTGACTAGGAAAAATGTTGGCCATAGATTCTGCTTCTTTTTGTGATCCTAACTCTTCTAAGCCATTGCTTTGCAGTGGGCTGAAGCTATTATACAGAATGGCTTCTACTGTACTCTAAGCCAGAGATGATTTGCCCTAGCAATCCCTCTCTTCTTCCACCAGGCTGCCAAAACATGAGTTTCTTTGTGGAATTCTTTTCAGCTACCAAGTGCACCTCCACTTCTTCGTAGCTACTAAAAACGTTTAAAATCCTACCTTTAGGACACACTTCCTTTAGCCAATTTAACACATTGTCGCAAGTAAGCAGTCTATATGTGCGGAATTAATCTGTTGGTTCCAGAAATTCGCCAACTTGAATGAACCGCATGTGTGAATGAACAGCAGATCGGTGCCACACAGGTCCAGGGCACTGTCTGCTTGAAAAGCTGACTTACTCTTTACCGCGCTTTGGATCAGTTAGGGATGTAATTCTCAGTTAACTTCTAGCATTTCTTCAATTCATTTATTGCCTCTTTCCAGGTTGGTATTTTGAGGCAAAAGTCTGGTGCCTCATGCTTAACCTGTCCCGATGAGGAGCCAGTGGCCTGTCCTGCGGGTAGTTCCTTAGCTGGCCGTGCAGTGGATTCGCAGGGCAGCAGCCTGTGTCTCCTTCCTTCCCATTCTAGGCTCCCACATTCGCTCTTTCATGCCTGTGCTTAGCAAACCGCCCTTGTGAAGTCTCTGTGCCAGACACCTTTCAGGGCACATCCGATCTCAAATACGTCAGCGTTTAATGGGCACCGTTCTATCTGCCGGCACACTGCTCACAGAATGTAGGCACCTCAGTTAGGGTTGAAGATCATCGCGGTGTAGATTGCAATGAAAGGTTTGTTTTGTGCAATGAAGAAGCAATCTGAACACTGTTCCAAGCCTACATATGTAAATCCATTTACTATCTCACAGTCTCCAAAGGAAAAAAAAGGAGCCTCATTTCGTTAATGACAAACTGAGGCACAAGTCGCACAGAGAGCCGAAAACCCGGGTTGACCTCGCCCGGTGTGACTGCTGGGTCCGGTGCCTCGCGTGGTGCAGGTGAGAGGACCCGAGGCGGCACACAGCCTGCCCGGCAGCTCTGCCTTCTGCCCGGAATGCGGCTCCAGCATGCTGAGCGTGCCGGCTTTCAGTAGACCCCACAGCACACGATTTACTGAGCATTCCGGGTAGCTGCTGCACAAACCACTTTCTCTGGTTAAATAAACACACAGAAAGTTATCTGACTGGCCAGTTGGTTCAGGACTTTTGTGGCTAGCTAGCTAACATTTACAATTTATATGTTTGATATATACCAAATTTTAAAGGTAGAGAGCAAATTATCTATCTGTCTATCTATCTATCTATCTATCTATCTATCTATCATCTATCTATCTATTCTATCTGTCTGTGAGAGAGGCAGTGTACCACTCCAGTGTGTACCATACAATTTATGCATTTCCTGTCTTTGAAATATTCTTATTTCCCCTTATTCCTACTTGCTCTCTTTTTCTTTCTTACTTGGTTTTTCTTGTGTTTGTTTGTTTTAATTTGAAGGACTGGATCATGCATTTTAAGTATTTGTGAAGCCTCCTTTGTCCCCTAGGGCAAAACTAATCATGTCCTCCTTGGTACTATCCTAACTCTTTGTTCTTCATTCTGTTACTTCACTGGTCACAGTCTTAGCTATTTCTCTCTCTATCCCTCTAGTCCACTGTCAACTCTTCCAGGTCATTGTGTTCTATCTGTCTTTACATCTCTGTGTTCAGATGCTACGTAGCACGGTGCTCGGGAAAGAGTAAATGTTTGCTGATGGAAGCACCCGTGCCAGGTGCGTGAAGAAAGGATGAACTCCCTTCCTCTTGGCGGGGGTGTCCCTCGACTTCCTGCTAGTAGTTTTCCACTTGCACTGAGGTGTGCGGTGCACCGGGAGGGTCTCCTAGGGGCCCCGATGAGTTACGTTCCCTGAGGAGAGTAGTGAGAGCATGTGGCGCTCTCCTGGGACCTGATTTACAACCCACCGAGGCACAGGGTGCTGAGGCCCAAGGGCTGAGACCTGTTATGACATGAACTCACTGTACCCGCACCATGTTTTCATAGAAGGGGAAACTTTCTCAGGTTAGACCAACCCCCGGATCCACTTCCAGAGCCACGTGTTCTAACAGGTGATCACTTCTCTGAGGGTTCCTCCAGGTTTCCTTCTTAACTGCTGTCTGTATTATTTTGAGTATCTATATGAAAACATCTCTGATATATTTATCTACACGCATACTTGAAGAGGCGATGTATCCAGTTGGAGAAGGAAAACAAACAAAAGCCCCCCTGTGGTAATCAACGCTAATTGATTGCGAATGTAGAGATAATCGTCCTCCGCTACCCTGGAAATTTGATCATCATTTTTTTCTTTTGCCTTACCAACCTCTGACACTTGATTAAATGATGGAGCTGAAATTGCTTCTCCATTTCTTAGAAATTTTTAATAATTACTTTCAATTAGTATATATTAAATGCTTTAAGGTATTAATTATCTTAAGTAGGTAGATCACACTTACCCAATTCATTTCTGTAGTAAGAAGAACAACCGTGCAACAATACTCTTTAGCATGTATGGAGTGCTCACTGTGAAGCATGCATTGATTTAAACATTGTGCATAAAATTATATTTCATTTACTATTCACAGCAATCCACTGAGGTATGAATTATTATCTCAATTTTACAGATGAGCAAACTTCATTTTAAAATAAATTGACCAATATCACCTAGCTAATAAATATCTGCCTGTATTTGAGTCAGTTCTATATGACTTCAAAGCCTCATTTTTCTTTAGTGCAAAGGACATTTTAGGGCTAGCCTAAATGACCATAAAATCTAAATACCAATCTTAAGCCAGTGAGATTTATGGTATATTGTATTAAGACATTTTTTAAGCATGGCGGAAGCTGAAAATACGGTGTCCTTCAAGATGAATGCACTCAATAACAATAGTCCCCCCCACATGGCACCTCATACTTTGCATTCAGATTCCTTTAATGGGTGGAAGCATGGTTTCTTTGTTATTTTTTTTACCTGTGCCTACATGTAGGACTCAATTATTACAGCCGCAGAGAGTATCTCCCTTATGTAGAGATGGTTGTAAAAATAACCCACCTTGCTCTGGAAACTGGCTGGGGTAGCAGTATTCAGCTTTTCCCCAGCTGTAAAGTGAGCGCATAAAGGCTAGACAACTTGACCTACTTTTATTTTTTTAAGTAAGATGCAGCACAGGTCTCTGAGTATTTAAGCGTGCAGATGAGGAGAGAGAAAGGGAATTTGTCTATTGCTTATAGCTCTTGCTGATTGGACATTTTCCCGACAGAGGTGTTCAAAGGAAAAGTATGTCATCCTGCTCATTATTGTTAATTAGCAGTAAAATCAGGCTTTGGGGGCTCCGTATCCCACAAGGCGTCAGCAGAGAAATGGAGTTGAAATTTTGGCAGAATTGTGGAGGAAGCTGAGGCAGCTGCCGTGGGGCTTCAGAACTGCTCTCACTCGATCTTTAAATTACAGGCACTGGAGAATATTTCACATCACGGAAAGAGAAGTTGTCAAGCATAGCCCGCTTCCAAGCCCTAATTCAGCACCAGAAGTTGGCCATTTGTAACCGGCCACCATAGTGCCATGAAGGGTGTTGAAGCAGTGAAGGTTCTGGGAAGGTTCTTGTTAGCTGATATTGCTACTTCATGGCTGTGGTGGATGTCCTCCTTCTCAGCAGACTGTATTTCCAGTCTTTAACTGCTCCTTTTATTTCTGGGCTTCTTTGCACCCCCTTTCTGTCCAGGGATAGGGGGATGTGGCAGATAGGTGGTGCGGAGAGTGTGAAGTTGGTAACAGCCCCAGTGGGCTGTTCAGAGGACCTGGGTTTTATTTGTTGCTTTACAAAGAAAAGTTCCAATTCGGTTTTCAAAAAACCTGCCTTTTTAGGTCATAAAAGTACTTAGTGAAAAATTTAAGTGGTACAACAACGATGAAGATAAAAGTTAAAAACTGTATATAATATTTTTATTGTGTATCTGAAATTCTAATCTTTAGTTGCATGCATACGCATACACCTTTATATATAGTGTATGTACTAATACTTGTATTTAGGCTAACACAGTTGAACGTTCTTTCAAATGATGAAAAGTTATCCTGCGGGGAATACTCTAGTGAAACTTGATTATTTTCGTTTTAGACCTCATTATATTTTACAGCATAAAATCCCACATTAAGCTCATAATATCCTATTGTCTGTGCATACCATGATTTATCAAGCCATTTCCTAGTGATGGACACTCAAATTGTTTCGTATTTTTTAGTGTTACACACTGTTGTTTACCCTATAAAATCATTTCAGTGTATGTGAGTAGGGATTTTTAGACATGAGTACCTTCCTACAAGAACTATTATGTCTGTGGCCAAGCTGTGCTCCCGGAACACGTGCTGTTGAACACCCTCACACCAGCATCTGAGATGTCACAGGCTGTAGTGTTTTAGCATAAATACGAGGGTGCTCTGTTGAACACCCTCACACCAGCATCTGAGATGTCACAGGCTGTAGTGTTTTTGCATAAATACGAGTCCACCGCTGTTTCTCAAGACACTGAGCACCGTGTAATGAGCTCCTTTCTGGAGTACTTGAGTGTGTTTGTGTTAATAATCACATGGCCTCACAGTGATCCCCTTCACTGTGGTCAAAAACTACTCTGGTAGTGCTCACAAAATGGCCTGGGGGGAAACTGGATAACAAGCTCATGAATCCTGTGGCTTTTTTTAAAAAAAGTTATACAATATTCTGGGGGGAAGCAGGCAGGCAAGAAGTTAATGTGCTGTTGGGAAGCAGTCTTTGCTTCAGAGTCTGACTGTGTGTTCTTCACCTTTGACACATCCCATAATTCTTAATTTTGCCCCTAGTCATTTCTCATTTCACTCTTGGTGTCCTCAGGACTCACGAACAGCAGTGGTACGTGACAGGCTTTTAAATGCATTAATATTTTCAACAGCATTGTGGTTAACTTAATTTAATGAACAGACTAACAGCAGATGTGTTCTACTATTAGGTATTTACTGTGGGATAAATATCTTATCTCTTGCTAGCCTATTTAAACAGCAAAGTTCTGGAACTCAGAGGGAATGTTACATGCAGGGACTAGTTCACAAGTTCTGTGGCATTTGATAATGGCTAACAATGAACTGAAAAAAATGTAAGATGTGTAGAAGAGGGAAAAAGTGTTGCTTCCTACACTGAAAGGTAAATCACAGATAGTAGTGAGAAACTGCATTAGAAAATTTGAAAACATTTGAATATACCGTGTTTAAAAGTTTTGTAAAACAGGGCTGGGGATTTCGCTCAGTGGCATAGCACCTGCCTGCCAAGTGCAAGGTCATGAGTTCGATTCCTGGTACCAGAAAAAAAAAAATTTAGTAAAACAAAGTATAATTTAATCATGTAAAAATAAGCAAAACTGTAGTTTTCTTTGCACCTTTAAAATTGTCTTCAAGGTGCTATATCCTTGAGTTTTACTAATAGAAGGCAAACCCTATAGTATGTAAGTGTAGAAATAGATATTTTATGTAATGTAATATAAACATTGTAAAGTTTAACAGGCACTGGGAACATTTGATGAGGCCATACCTGTCCCATGTATCATATTCACCAACGTGTTTAATAGCTGAACAGATGCAAGTTACTATGGCAACACACGGTACTGAGCAGCAGGGAGTCCTATTTGACAAGTCAGTTTTTATTTTGTTTCTTTATCCCCAGACCAACTCTAATAATCTCAGATTTCCGTGTGTTTTGATTTGTTAGGCAGCAAGCAGATAAGAGGGATTCTGTTCTCTGCTGTTTATTTCCAACAGGTTGTTTAGCTTCAGGATACAAAGCCCCAGAGATTCTAAAGTAAAACAACTGGGCAAGGTTGGGTAGAACACACAACACAGATAGCTGCACAGTAAGAAAATGTGCGTATCTGGTACAAAATGGGTAGAGTACTGCTTTCAGGTAAACTACAGTGTGGTCGGTGGGCAACAACCGATTAGGAGGAAAATTCTACCAGCTTTTCTGCAGTTATCAGATGCGTGGTAGGCAGGGCATTTAATTGTGATGGCTTGTGTACATGTCTTCTAGTTGGCTTGCTTAACTAGCAATAACTCTTGTCATCAGAAAGCCCAAGAGAAATTGGGGTTGTTTGGTGTTGCAAGATTTGTTCTCTGGAGCTCAATTCTTTGGAGCTTTTCGTGAGCTATTTTCCAATCCTTTAATTGCTATGTCTGGAAAAAAGAACCTCACACCTGATGTACGTTCTAAAGCTAAAAAAAGATGACTATCTACCTGATATATTTTAAGATTCATAGAAATGTCTGGATTTCATAATGGGATATTTCAAATGGGTTTTAGCAAAGATCCTATATAGCTATATTGAAAATTGTAAAATTGGAAACATTCTGTTGAACTTCAAGGATTTCTGGTGTGCTTTGATGATGAAATTAGACTAGGAATCTAAAATTTGAAAAAGCTGGTTCAAATTTTATGGGATGCACTAAAAGAAGAGCAATACAAGTCAAAAGGTTTCAGTGTCTCCAAGCCATCTCCATCGGTGGGTTTGTGTAAGCATCAGATAAGATCAGTTTTAAGCCCTGTTCTTTTCCTGACACCGTGGTTCTTATGAACAATTTATTTTTGCTTCACAATACACATTAACTGAGAGAATTTAAGAAAGGCCTCTGGGTTTGCTCCACTGGGAGAATTAAGATTTTTTCCCATCGTGCATGTAGTGAAAATGAAGTGTTTCCCCAATTTTCAAACCTTTCCCTTTGGTAACGGTGAACCTTAGTGCGTGTGGTTTGGGAATTGGGCTGATTATGCTTTCTATTAGTGTGACTCACGATCCACTCTACGCCTGCCTGTCAGAGAATATCTCTGAGCTGATGGTCATTTTACTGTTGTTTTCTGGGCCGATAGGAATGAGGAGCAAGGGTATCGTTAAAGTGAAGCCTAGTGATGGGAGGTTTGCACACTCTGGGTGTGACCTCATTTCCAGCTCATGTTAAGGATGTAGGTACCTCAATAATGATGTTTCAAAACTTGACTGGGCTGTTAAAAATAAAGAGTTATGTAAACCTGCCCTCACGGGTCTTTTTATCAAGCAGGCTGATGACAAATTGGTTTTGGTAAAATTGATATATTTTGAATAAGAGTTATTTTCCAAGCCAGAAGGAAGTTCTTAATGTTAATCAGAAAATTATTCTCTCTGAAAAATATTCTACATTGAAAGACAGTATTTGAAATACTAAGCCTGGCTTGGTGGTGCATGTCTTGAATCCCAGCACTCGGGAGGCTGAGGCAGGAGGATTGTTGCAAGTTCAAGACGAGCCTGGGTTACAAAGTGAGCTCAAGGCCAGACTGAACTGCATAGCGAGGCCCTGTCCAAAAGACGCCCCCCTAAATAGTAAAATTTCTTTTCATAATATACACATATAGATTGGTCACAAAATAATCATCTTTGAGGTATCTGGGAATTGTTTAGATGGCAGGACAGATGTAATTTAGGTCCGTCTCTGTCTCCTGTTGTGCCTGATGGAGAGCTGCCTGTTTAATATAATGACAGCACAACACCCTAATTTAAAATAAAACCCATCTTATAAGTGTGATATCCCCTCAGAGAACAAAATTGACAGCCACTTTTGTGTCTTTACGTCGGAACATTACAATGAAGCATACATCTGTATTCACTCTCAAAGGAGAAGGAAAAATTAAAGATCGTTCATGTCTTTCTTTAAGGTCCTCTTTGTTTTAAAGTTGCTTTGTTTTACATGTTTGTAATGGGAATCTATAGAGTTATAAAATAAGATAATCCGCAGTGTCATAGGTGTGAAGATGAAGCGTTCAGAGGCTGGTTAAGTTTCGGGAGCTGGGCGGGCCGCAGTTCACATCTCGTGCTTTCTAGCGTCCAGGCTTCACAGAGTAAATGAATGATGCTGCTGTACAAGCTGTGACCTTGCTGACAGTTTAGATTCTGTCTTAGACTTCAAGAAAAACAAATGCCATTCTGTCCAAGACTATAAGACTGAGGGAAATTATGTTTATTTTTACAAAATGCGAAGTTCATTAAAATCTTTGGACTCAGGGAGGGGGCTTTTGAACTTGGAGAACAAGGTCAAATCTCAACTGTAATATGATGAATATTCTGTTCTGAGAGAAGCATTCACATTCGAGCAGGTGGATCTTTCCAGAAGCATAACTGGGAGCTAATTGGACGTCTAACCCACTAAAGGTGGAGGCTTCCGTTCACTCGTGAGTCATTTCTTAAGGGCTTTTTAAGAATGTAGAACTTTGTTAGTTTCTTGGAATAGAAAGGTTGCTATCATCTATTCTGCAGAAAATTTGAAGCACAGTGATGAAAGGCTTTAAAACAAATGATTTCCAATGATGTATTAAGGATAGTAACAAAAGCACTGGATTTTCCAACAGTGGCATAGAAGGACGAATAGCGAATTTTGTCCTGGCATCAAGGGCCTCCTCTGCCAAGGAGGGAGTCCAACCACATGCGTGTGAGGAGTCTGCCAAACCAACAAAAGTGCACAAGTTCAGCTCTTAGGAACAGCAAAGCCATTCTCAGACGCAACATGGTGCATCTTACTAATTGTGTAGCCTTCAGCAGGACCCAGAGTGGACACCATTAAATGGTTTCTAAATAAATGGTTGAATGCAAAGCTTCTGATCTAGTTATTCAATTACAATTGCTTAAACGGAGAGGAAAAGAAGAAAAAGACTTCTTAAAGTATGCAAGTGATGTCATTGTACAAAGAGACTTAAGGTAACAATAAAATCTTTATTATAGTTGTCTTCCAGGATAGTGCTCTGGGTTGTAAAAATGACCATGAAACAGACATTCTGGCGGGAAACACTGTACAGACCTGTACCTGCTCTCCTACTATTGGTTGTTAGGGTCCTCTGTTATAATTTGTTCTGTCCATCTCACTTTTTTTTGTCTTTTTGAGTCAGGGTCTCCCTACGCAGTTCAGGCTGACCTTGAGCTCACTTTGTAGCCCAGGCTGGTCTTTTTTATTTATTTATTTATTTATTTTTGGTTTTGGTTTTTCTCCGGTACCGGGAACCGAACTCACGACCTTGCGAGTGCCAGGCAGGCGCTTTTGCCGCTGAGCTAAACCCCCAGCCCCCCACGCTGGTCTTGAACTTGCAACAATCCTCCTGCCTCAGCCTCCTGAGTGCTGGGATTACAGGCTTGTGCCACCATGCCTGGCTCATTCTTCCCATCTCGTTAGGCACTTCTGAAAGATGATCACAATTGAGAGCCCTATTTATAGAGGGTGTTCTTAGGGTTTAGGAGTTTCTCTAGGCTTCGTTTTCTTTTGATTACTTGGTTTTTCACCTAATCCGGTGGACACAGATAGGGTAATAGAAACAGTGTCACAATTTAATATTCCCACGTGATCCTGATAAGCACATTAAGCATCTTGCTCAGTGATGATTTTTAAAGCTGTAGTTAAAAATGCATCTCCTGCTTTTTAAACCTCTTTAATTTTTGAAATTACCCAAGGTTATTCTCTATTATATATTTATTGTGGTTGTCATAATCAAGATTGGGAGAAAACTCTTGCGGGGAATATCAGCAGTACTAGCAGGCGCTGTTTATGCTGTATCTATTTTGCTACAATAATACTTCTGATCTCTTTACAGTGCCATGTTAATCTACTCAAGTGTTTGGCCCAATGTTATATCAGGATTGCCAAGAGCATGACAAGGTCATGGTTTTTGACCTTTCAAAATACTTCCAAGACACTGTTTTTAGCCACATCTTCTGGAGATTGCTAACCCATAGATTCTGATAGATATGTCTGTACTTTCTAAATATAATCATGGCATTTTACAGTACACTCTATGTACTTTAGAATGTGTAGTTATTCTGGACTCTGCTTTGGGGAGAGTTGGTGCATGTTTGCAATTGGCTTCAAATCCAAAACTCACCTTTAGGAATTACATTAGCATGGTGCCAATGGACTCTAAAGCTTTTGTTGAATTTTCAGCTCTACAAGCACATGCACAAATCAGTGTAGAATCTCTGTTGTTCCCTGAGGTTGTGGCTTTCTGAGCTCAACAAAGCACTCTGATTTTTTATCTTAAATACAAAGTGAAAAAGTAAAAGATTATCTTTTGGTATGTTTCCATCTCTTCTCATTTTCTTTTTTAAAATAATGTAGAGTAGGTCAGGTGCGGTGGTGCACATCTGTAGTTCCAGCACTTGGGAAGCTGAGGCAGGAGGATTGCTACAAATACAAGGCCGTGCTGAGATACATAATGAGACCCTGTATCAAAAAAAGAAACAAAAAACTAACAAAATAATAATGTAGAGTTTGTGGAATCACTTCATTTGACATCATAAAGATAAAAAGTGATTCAAAGAAACTAATAATTTTGTTTTTCCAATTCTTATTTGTAAATGCTTTAAATGTGTGTAAAGATATCTCTTCATTCAGCTTTAAAGCTGAAAGTTTCAAATTAGACTTGTCATCTCATACCATGTTCCTATTTCAAAATAGAGTATCCAAGTCAGATATGTAATAAACATTATAATATAAATTTATTGACAAATATGAGCTTATTTTGGCATTAAAGTATTCAAAAAGTAATTATTCTAGGACTAATCTCCTGTCTACTTGACTTCCACCCTTGCTTTCTCTATAAGGGCACTTTTACTTCTTTTAAATGTTTACCTGATTTAACCAAGTGAATCATTGTAAAATTAGCCACATTCATTTGTATAGTTAACTTCTATTTAGGATGAGTTGTTTGTAGGTGTTTCGTTCCCTAAAGAATTGCCTTAAATGATTATAAAATCCATATAATGAATTTGGACGGATTCTTAGCCTGATGTACCTAACACTGCAACTGCTTTCAAATTTCTTATAACTACTATTTCCAATGTAGGATTATTTTTTTCATTTGCTTTAAGCATTTAAACCATCTGGCTATTAACTGAGGAACAAGAAGAAATATGCCAGTCATGTACTTGCTAAAATGTCCTTCTCCTAGGGCATTATGGTAGACAAAATATAAGATACATGAAGTTGAATTAAACAGTGGACAAAAAACATTGGCTGCTAGACAAGAGTTTTATTATATAATGGTGATCTCTTAATTCAGATCATCTTTGTTCTTCAATAATATTATTATTGATATCATAATCCTTTACTTTATATATTGCTTTATTTTTCCTTTATTTACTTATTTTTTCCATACATGCTGGCAATACATAATGAATGCATTTATTGTGAGGAGTTGGTATATACACGTATTGCATTTTAAATATTTTAACTTTTCCCACCCCTTCTTATAGTTCATAACATTTTACATGTAATTTTTAAAAAATAACTTCAAACTGTACAGAAAGTGCTCTTTTCTCTGCACGTTTAATATGGAAAGAAACTAAGACCAATGGGAGATAAAAGTTATGATTAGTAAGAGAATGAAGAATGATCAGAATTCAGGTCTTCTGATTTCAGCCTACTGACTTTTCTGTCAGTCTTTCATTAATAACTTAAATGCTTTCACCTTATATCATTTGATTAAGATGATATCAGTTGTGAAGAGCTGTAAAATTCATAATTGATGGTAAACCATGTTAATGTGAACTGGATTTGTTTGTTAACCTTGAAGAAGCATATTGACCTACCACATAGATCAATATGTATAACTACTCTCTATTTCAAAATAGAGAGTTTAATAAAAGTATTCTTTTATTCTTTACATTGAGGAAGACAGGTAATAACAGTTTTCTTTTAATGCAAAACTAGAAAGCATCCAGGATACTTAATTTGATAGACAAATAGGATCAGGCTTGGGATGGAGATGGAATGTAAGGGGTCAATAATGTCGTTGTAAGAAAAAATAAAGGAAAGACACATCTGAAAAAATAATTCCAACTTTTAGGGGACAATAGAACAGTAATTACATCTATAATGTATTATCTAAAGTGATATTTGTGAGTATCTTAGCTAGTTGTCTCTTTTTTATGATATACAGAACTCAAGTAATGTTCTTGCTGCCAGTCAAGGACCTGATTCTTATTTGTAATAAGATGATATTAAAGTGCTCTAACCCTAATCGTGCTACATAGTTTATTTCCTCTTTATCAGTTTATAAAATCAAAATAATAATGTCTCCCTATGAATGTTTGTGAAATTACTCAAAAGATAAAATAATCCCAGGGTACACTTTAGAGCATGCAGTGTGAAATGTTTTGCTTACCATTTGAATCAGTGAAAGCATCGTGGTTCAGTGTAAACCTACATGGTTTCTAAAAATCATACAAGAAAGTAGTTTTATTATTAATAATCACTTTATTAAAATATAATCTAGGATATGTTACAGCATCTGCATGAAATCTAGAGATAATTTTAGGAAACTTACAGAAATGCAAGAGTGGGAAGTACCTCAAATGAAGACTATGTTCACATTATCTTCAAATATAATTTTATAAGTAGATAATGGATTTTCCTGTATCTTCTTAAATTACTAGTGTCATAGTTGTTTGGATTAGTCATGCTATTGTTAATATCAGTCCTTTCCTAGGCAAAAAAATGATCCAAATTGTTTGGTAATTTAGCCATTAAATACTGAATGTATGCATGATAAATAGGCAGATTGGGGCAAAAGACGGAGGGGATTTAGTCTTACTTGTTTGCTGATGTGTTTGTTATGCAACTACTTGGAAAAGATAGAAACATGCTCAAGGCTGCCTCATTTAGTGAGGATAATTAGCTATATGCAGGAACTGTGCTCAGAGTTTGAGATTTCTCATTCTTCCTGAAGGACTCTGTCCTTGCCTTGCTTAATGAAAATTATTCAATACCTGAAATTGAAATACAGAAGATATGATTACCCAATTTATGTATCAATTGAGGAGTGAAGACATGACTAGCATGTGAGTCCACCAACCTTGGATGAAGTGTCAGATCCAACAATGTAAAACTGAACTATAAAACCAAAGGTTGCGTTTGAGTAAAAACAAAATAAACAGTATGCAAATCAGTAATGTGGTAATCAGCATAAGCTTAATACAAGTCAGTACTATTGCAAAGTTACCAAGTACAACTAATCCATTTTTAGATGCATTACTGTTTACAAGTGGATCTAAACTTCCTCTTCCCTGAGCTGAACACTGCATGAGGCTTTTTGTACTGTTTAACTGTCACACTTTGTAAACGGAGGATCTTCAGAGGGAAGCATAAAGGTAATGAACAGCTTGAAACTATGCCATGGTCTATAGTCAGAAGTAGTTAAGAGAGATTAAGATTCTCGGTTAGGATCTCAAAAGGAGAGATAGTAGCATAACAGGTATAATTCAATAGATATAATTCAAGAAGACCTCCTAATTAATTGATTTGAAGCAGTATTTAACAGTTCTAGTGGTTTAGAGATGGACTTGGCCACCGGGCAAGGTACTGAGGGCTGCATTTCCCTTTTATGTAATCTGGACAGATGAAAGCACTGGAATTCTGGCTGGACCAAAGCACCTTCCAACCCTGTTATATGTCATTATTCTGTTATAGTAAATTGGAAATCTGATTATACATAGCAGAATTTTGTAAGCTATGTCAGCCATGTACTTAAGATTATAAGAATTAGATTTACCATCATTTCTGTATAAACTGTATACAGAATTCACCATTATTATTTCTTCATGTCATTTCTTATATGCCCATAATTTTAGGGTTTTAGTCATACAGGATGTACTGAACAAATGCAATGTGTAAAGAATTAGTAGAATACAAGCTGTATAAGTGAAGAAAGTTTGCTGATGTTGTTCACTTCTGCACAGCTAGTACCTAAAGCAGTATTTTGATCATTGTATTCATTTTATATTTGCTGAATATAGACTTGATAATCCAACTCTGAACTTGATGGAGACTGACAGGTAGTAGGTTAAGTAAATCAAGGGCGTTTTCCACACCACATATAAGATGATGTTCTGTGTGGACAAGGTTCACAGGCTCGACTTCCCTGGTTACGTGTACTTCACCTGTCACTGCTCTTTGGAGAGACCTTTCTCTCTCAGGTGTGTGACGTCCTTTTCTGGTATCAGAAGGGCGACGATCACTTCTGCCCACCATTGGGGCTGGGGATTTAGCTCAGCGGCAAAGCGCCTGCCTGGCAAGCGCAAGGTCGTGTGTTCGGTTCCTGGTACCAGAGAAAAACCAAAAAAACCAAAAAAGAAACAACAAAAAAAACCTTCTGCCCACCATTGTACTGATGCTCATTTCAACTAGCTGTGATGAAGACGGAACATCTCAGGAAAATTAGAAAGTGAGAACACAGTTCAAAGCTGACGTTTTTATTAGAAGTTTAATCAGTGTTTCTCCATGTGGATTCTGCAGGCACGGTCAGAGTCTGGAAATTCTCATGAGGAAGGACACTTTACTATTAAACAGCTCGCTACCCACCCTTTGCAGAGAGGCCCA
This sequence comes from Chinchilla lanigera, assembly GCF_000276665.1. NCBI lineage: Eukaryota > Metazoa > Chordata > Mammalia > Rodentia > Chinchillidae > Chinchilla > Chinchilla lanigera. The sequence continues at coordinate 16,517,241 of NW_004955441.1, read as the reverse complement.
CTCAGCTTTGGCCCCATTACTGTTAGTGTTGTCTGTCTGTGATGCAAACAATGCAAAAGCAAATGGGTTTGAGTACGGTTGACAAAGGCGTTCTGTCGCATACCCTTCGCTCCTCTTTCCAGCTGGTGTGAGCAGTGTATTTCATTTCTTAACTGTACCTTTTTGTCTCTGCCCTTCACTTAAAGTAGCCACAAACATCCCGTACCCCTTTCAACTTCTAACAGTTTTGATGTTAAAGATTTAAACAAACACACACATGATAAAATCTGTCACTCACTTATTTACCACCTCCACGTTTTGGCACCTTTGTGGAGGCTGGGTATAGAAATGAAAAGAAAATTGACAAAACTCTGTGCCCGCGCAAGTTTGTGTTGTAGAATCACACATAAACATCCAGAATTAGCTGTTTCCCAGAAAGGAGGGTGAAACCAGTCTTAGGGTTCAAAGTGGCAATATGTTCTTTTCCAGGAAAGCCTACTTATTTCTTTGAAAATTCAAAGTAGAGTTTGATTACCACTTTGAAATAGCTCTTTGTTGAGTTTTCACTTTCCCACTGAGAAATTCTGGACAGCATAAAAAAGTTAATGTTAAGTTAAAACTGAAAAATTAAAGATTACTCAAAAAATTTTAAAGTAAAAATTTGAGTTCTAAAAAGATATACTTAGGTTTCTATGAACACCACTCTTATAAATTAGGTCCGAAGGGAACAGTTTTAGGGGCAGGAACCTTTAATAATGAAAACAGAGTGGATTAACTTTGTCACTAAGCAAAGCTTTGTGTCTAGCCTAGCTCCTAACATTTCTCAGGCCGTCCTGTTGATATGGTATTAGGAATGAGTAAAAGGGAATGTAGGATTTATATGCAGTGCAATCACAGCATATTCCTCAAACTGTCAGACATCATATTTATTAAATGAATGAGAAACAATATTAGCTGCTGTGTTCCCCCTTCATTCTTTGTAAAAAGGCTGAGGTATTATACATCAAAATAACTGTTTAACGGATGCAAAATATTTAGTATATGGAACTGATATTGAAGTGTCTGTTTATAATTTATACTTCAGAAATTTTCCTACAGAATATCCTAGATCTGTACTAATAGATTGAGTTATGGCTAAACCTTAATCTTCACTATGCTGATACTTCCTGATATATTTAGAGAATAATAATAACTTTAATTATAGCAGATTCCAACATATATGAAAATAGATCTTCATGATTATATAATCATCATTTCTTTTACTGTTATACTAGCAATAATAGGCATGTTATATTTCATTGTCTTCTAATGTGGAAATTATGAATTTTATGATTCATATTTCTATAATGCACATACAGAGGTTTAATCATTTTTCCAGTGCTGAAAATATTTTCATCTTAAACACAAAGAATTGGTTACTGTTGTTTTGGTTCTGATTTCCAGTGTACTATAAATTTAGGATACAGATGCTCTAAACATGAGTGTGAAAGTTGTGTAAATGTAAAATGATCATATGTGTATGTGTGCATGTTTTTATGTGTGGGCGTTTTCTCTGAATCTGTCTGTCCATTTTTGAGATGGTTTCTAAAGAGTTCTTGTGGTTAACCCAGACATGGCACTTCGTTACGTAAGTGCCGTATGTGCCAATCTACTTTCTAAGTAAGTTTTGATAGAATCTAGTGGGCACTTTAAAATTCTTTTCAGGCAAAATAGCAAGTCAGAATTTTATTATGACAGGCCATTTAGAGAAATGGTTACCATAAGGATGATTACTTAAGACTTATTTTAGAAAATACAGCTTTATTACCAGTGTATTTTGTTGTTTAGGGATTGCTGATAACTATTCATCACTTGTCCTTGATTAAACTCATTGAATAGCTGAAATTCCTGCTTTGTTCTGAAGTATAGCCACAAATCTCCTGTATCTGAAAGTGATGATTTAATATTCTGTTTCTTAAACTTTTACGTTATTTTATTTGTGATGCCAGGGACTGAACCCAGGGTCTGTGCATGCCTGGCAAATATTCTACAACTGACCTACACCCCTGCTGCTACGTTTCGTTTTAAAAAATCTAAATGCATCTTTTATTCAAAAGACATTAAAATAAGTGCACAATAATAAGTG
>NW_004955441.1:16499601-16515037 GCF_000276665.1 Chinchilla lanigera | reverse complement strand
TCTTAGCTAATGTTATCCAAAAAAAAAAAAAAAAAAAAAAAAAAAAAAAAAAAAAAAACCACAGTATATAATTTCATAACTAGTAAATAATATATTTCTTATTCCTGTTTTAGAAAACTAATCAGCAGTGACAAATTCTAAAGACATCATGAAATGCATGCTCCTAAGTGACTGTAAAGGAATAAATTTTATTATGATTAGCATGCGTCAGTTTTACAAATTGATGCGTTTCGCTGCAACATTTCCGTTGGTGCACACACCGTTCACTGGGCATGTCCACCCTCCCTTCTGCCCTTTCTTGCCCCCCCTTCTCCGGTACCGTTTCTGTTTCCCAGAAGCCCCTCTTCTAACAAGTGCTGTTGAGCGCTCCCAAAGATTTCACTAGAAGGGACAGTACATGCAGTCTATGCATAAATTAGTATCTCAATCAAGAATTATTTTGACAAAGTCCACTCAATGATTGCTATCAGTGATTATTCAAAATTATAGTTTATTTGTGTGAATTATAAACTTAATGTGCATTAAACTTTTTTAAAAAGTAACAGCTGTGATTTATAGGAAAAATCTCCTAGTTAGTAGTACCTGTGAATATGGCTGCAATTAAGTATTAATCAGATTTAACTTTAGAATAATGTACCACTAATTTACAAAAATACTGGTAGATTGGAATTGCATCCTTCTAGGTGGCAAGTTGAAGGTTATGAATTGTTTTTTTAATAGATCAAGCACAGTATAATGTGATGTACAGTAGTTGAGATATACAGTAGTCTCTATAATGACTGCTGAGAGTTTCAGTAATCACTGTCTATGGATACAGTGTGGAAACAACAGAAGCTTTTCCTTTTAGATTTTTTGTTAGAACACATTTGCAGTATATGATGTGTATATTCTCGTGTGCAGTTGATGCATGTAGGTAATAAATCTTCATTCTTTTTTCATCCTCTTTCCTATCCCTCCCTCTCCGTCTCTTGACCTCCTTCCCATTTGAGAAAGACCTATCACCCTATTTCCTATTATCTATCTTTTAATTTTTTTTTACAGTGTGAGTTTCTTGTATAAGAGAACCCATGCAACATTCAAGCTCATATGTTTGATTCATTTCACTTAACATCATGGTCTTAAGATGCACCCATTTTTCTGAAAATGACTCAAATTTATCTTTTTGGAAGAGCAATACTCCATGGTGTATAAGTGTTACATTTCCTTTATCCATTCCTCTGTTGATGCACATATGGGTTGCTTTCAAAATTTAGCTGTTATGATTTATGCTGCTATAAACATGGGTATGCATGTATCCCTGTCCTATGGCGTCTCTACCTCTTTTGGGAAGATATCTAGAAGGAGAATAGCCGCATCAGGTGGGATTCTAGTTGTAGGTTTTCAAAGAATCTCCATATTGATTTTCCTCCAGACTGTACTAGTTTACATTCCCAGCCACAAGGTATAAAGGTTTATTTTTCCTCTATAGGTTTCCTAGCATTTGCTATTATTTGATTTCTTCATGATGGCCATTCTTTCTAGGGTAAGGTAGAATCTCACAGTTATTTTAATTTGCATTTCTTTAATGGCTAGTGATATAGAGAAATTTTTCATGTGTTTTTTTATTGGTCATTTTTACTACTTCTGTGAAGTATTTATTGATTTTCATTGCCATTTTAAAATTTTATCTCTTTTGGGGGTAGCTAAAGTTTTTTGAGTTCTCCGTGTATTCTAGATGTCAGTCTCTGTCTAAGGAATTTCTGGTCAAAATTTTTCCCATTCTGTAGCTTGTTTTTTCACTCTGTTGGTTATTTCTTTTGCCATGCAGAAGCTTTTTAATTAGATATGATCCCATTTGTTGATTCTCGGTACTATTTCCTATGCAACCAGAGTTCTGTTCAGAAAGTCCTTTCCTAAGCCAATGGCTTCCAAGAGTTTTACCTATTTTATCTTATAGCAGGTTGTTTCTATTTTAATGTTTACTTCTTTGATCCATTTTGATTTTAGTTTACTACATGATGAGAGATACATTTCTAGACTCACTCTTCTGCATGTGGAAAGCCAGTTTTTCCTACCATCATTTATTAAGACGGCTTTGTTCCACTGTATGTTTTGTGCCCCTTTGTCAAAAATCAAATAGTTGAATGTGCTTGGACGTTTCTGCATCCTCTATTTTGTTCCACTGATCCTCATGTCTGTTTTTGTGGCAGTACGTTCTAGTTTTTAATCACTGTAGCTTTGTAATATAACTTTAAGTCTGGGATTATGAAACCTCCCACTTTGCTCTTATTACCCAGAACTGCTTTTGCTATTTTATGTCTCTTCTGATTACATGTGAATTTTAGGATTATTAGCTTCAGTTGTGTGAAGAATTCTGTTGGTATTCTATTTCATTAAATCTGCAGGTCAGTTCTGGAAGTATGGCCATTTTGACTATGAGTTTGGCCTATCCAGGAACATGGAATATCTTTTCTTTTTCAGATGTCCTTTTTGATTCTTTTTCAGAGTATTATAGTTTTTCTTGCAGAAGACTTTCACTACTTTAGTTAGTTTAATTTCTATGTATGTAATTTTTTCTTAGTGTTAATGTGCATGGTATTTTGTCATAATCTCTCTCAATGGATTCATTATTACTATATAGGAATGGTATTGATTTTTCTGGGTTATTGATTTTTTATCCTGCTATATTACTGAATTTGGTCGATTTTTTTGGTCTTCTATGTGGATGATCATCTCATCTGTAAACAATAATTGGAATTCTTCCTTTTCTATACACAGTCCTTTTATTTGATTTTCCTCCCTCAAAATTCATCTGGCCACTTGAGTACTATGTTAAACAAGAGCAGTGATAACAGACATCCTTATCCTGTTACTGATTTTAGAGAAAAACTCTTTCAGTTTTTCCCCATTTAATATGATGTGAGCAGTAGGTTTGTCATGAATAATTTCTATCAGATTGAGATAAAGTCCCTCTGTACCTTTTCTTCTGGTGTTTTCCGTGAAAGAATGTTTGATTGTCTCAAGATTTTTCTACATTTCTTGAGAAGATCATGTGATTTTTGTCCTTGCTTCTGTTTATGTTGAACCATCTTTGCATTCCTGGGTTGAAGAATACTTATTCGTGATGTGTGATTGTTTTGATAATTTATTGCATTTTGTTTGCCAGTATCTTGTTATAGATTTTTGCATATTATTATATTTAGTAAAGAGATTGGTCTATAGTGTTCTCCTTTTTCATTTGTTTGTTTGTTTCTTTGCTTGTGAGTTCTCTTATTTCAATTTTTGTCTGATTTAGAATCAGCATGAAGTTAGTTTCCAGGATTGACTTTGGGACTGTGCCTTCCATTTCAGTTTTATTGAAGAACTTGAGAAGTATCAGATGCTAAAGACCCCCTGAAGATTTTGTAGAATTCTACAGTGAATCTCTATGGATTTCAGCTTCTCTTAGTTGTTAAGATTTTTATGACTGCTTTAATCTCATTAACTGTCATTGGATTATTCAAGGTTTTTAGATCTTCTCATTTCAGCTTTGGTAATTCATATGAATCTATCCATCATCCATTGGTGTACAGGTTTGTGTAGTAGTTGTTAGTAATCTTTTTAAATTTCCCTATGTTTGTTGTGATTTTCCTTTTCATTCTAATTGCATTGACTTATGCCATATCTCTCTTTTCACTAGATTGGCTAAAGATTTGTCTACTTGCTTTATTCTTTCAAAGAGCCAGCTCTTCAATTCATTGATTCTTTGTGTTGTTTTTTGGTCTCAGTTTTATTGATTTCTGTTCTGACCTTTATACTTTCTTTCCTTGTTCTAGCTTTCAGTTTGGATTGCTCTTGTCATTCTAGGATATTATGGTGCATACTTAGGTATATATTTGGGTTCACTGTATTTTTTGTGATATGGGGATTCAGAGTTATAAAATTCCCTCATAGGATAGCTTTCATTGTGTCCCATATGTTCTGTTATGTTTTACTGCTATTATCATTTAGTTCTAGAAATGGTTTTATTTCTTCCTTAACCTGTTGTTTATTTAACAGTGTATTTGTAGTTTCCAAGTATTTGCATAATTTCTGTTTCCTTTGTCATTGATTTCTAATCTTCATTAACACAAGTTTATTCTTTATTTTTTATTTTAAAGAGAAAAAACCAATAAAAATGATACAGAATTTCAAAACAAGATGATAGGAAATTAATAATAGTTATTATATTGCACATTGCTATCTTCGAAGTAGTTGCTCAGGTTATAAGATATGGGTATGCAAAATTCATTAAACAATGTAAGCAATAATTTTTCCTTTCAATTAAGTGATAGAAATTAGTAGTACAGTTATCTTACCTATAGTGTGTATATATGAATGTGTATATATACATACACATATATATACACACACACATAAATATACTTTTAAAATGTTTTCCATTCTTTTCTCCTTTCCCCCTTTCCAGTTGTTCTTTCCTTTTAAGCAGTTTCTTTCCCTTTCACAATCTCTATTGTACCTTTTGGAGCTTATTTACTCTTTCAGCTTCTTATACTAGGGAGATAATACAATGTTCACACATGTGAGTCTGATTTATTTATCCTTCAAGTTATTCATTAGGCCAGCACAATCGTGACTGGATCTCATTTCCCAGGAATGACTGGGCTTTACTTTTTAAATATTCTTATTATGTACCTGCACTTAGTGATATTTGCACAAGCAATTACAATTTTCTGTCTTGACAGAAGAAGGAATTTTAGGCAGTTCAAAGCAAATCACATTAATAATGTCATTAATACAGGATTATAAGTATCATTACTGAGCATAGTATGTAATATAGCATTGTAACTATTTGTGGACACATCATTAATAAATGTTTATACCATGTTCAAAAAATACAGACATTTTAAGTACAAGTAACACTTAAATGTATGACATTACTCATTATTTCTTTTTTTATTAGAGCAAGCCAAACAGTTTGAAAATACCAAATCACATGAATCATTTGATTAATGACAGTTAAAGATCAGTTAAATATTTTGCATGTTTTATTGAAAGGTATTTTATCTGCATGTATATTTCAGTGATAAGAATTTAGGTTTTGTGTTGTGATAGAACTAAACAAAAATTTCAAAGGTCAGTATTTTCATTTGATTTATTTATGCCTGGGGCTTAATAGACATCCCAAATTACTTTAAATAAATACATTTGATTTACTGTCCTAATACTTTCTACCTTTACCATATTAAATTTTTAGCTTCAAACCCCTAATCTTTTCATTTGTGAAATGAGGGCCTTAAAAATGCTCACCCCATGGAGTTACAGTAAATAAAATAAGTCCTATTGAAAAGGCCTAGAATAGAACACGTTGCACCCTGAGTGTTGGGTAAATGGTAGCTTTTATTATTCCGTATTAAGGACTTTGACATTTATTGAAATATCAAGTCCTTAAGGCTCATAGCGACTGCTCAGGTCCAAATTAACTTCTTCTCTCACCCTGAAACTTCACTTGCTCGGCTTTTCCTGCAATTAGTAGCTTTGTGTAGGAGATGTAATAATCCTGTAGTGGAGACTATGCAGTACTTAGAATGCCTGCTCTTTTCAGTGTTTAGAATACTTCCCAATTTTGTAATCCCATTCCTTTTCGGAGTGTGGGCATGGATTCTTTATTTGAAGCCTGGGCAGCAATCATTTGGAATGAGGAAATAAGTGGTGTGCAGTAATGTGTCACATTAGCAGTGCATTTGAAATGAAAATTACATATATTTAATCTTTATTTTAAATGTGGTTGATAGGTGCAATCTACTCACTTATTATACCGTCATAAGCAACAAAACCCAATGTTTTAACAAAATATATTAACACAGGAATGCTAGCACATTTTGAGAAATGTTATTGCGTGAGGTTTTTTTTTTTTAATGTGGGTTAAAATTTGAAAGATTTATGTTGTAGTCAAATATAATTGAATGTGGGCTGAGCCTTTTCCTGCTATCCTTGAATGTTGCTCAGGGATCAGACTCAAGAGACAATAGTTATTTGGTACTCACCTTTCCACAGAGCTTCTGATAGGTGGGATGAAGCCTGACCTTTCCTTGCTGATGATCGGGAAACAAGACCATTCACTTCCTGTCTGAATCACGATAAATTCAGACCTAGGACAGAGAGCTTGTTCGTGGAAGTGATGTGCCTAAGGAAAAGCCATTGACCCCTTTCCAAATGTATGCTTTATAAGAAGGACTTACCGAGGGTTGGAGGTGACTATTGGATGGGAGGACTGGACTTTGCATGTCCTTGTTTCGATCTGGGCTGAGGGAGCAGTGGCAGCAAGGAACACTCGCTGTTTGGTGAGGTGAACATGTACGTGTCTGTAACTGGTTCATTGGATGTAGGAAGTTTCTGGGCATGCAGCTCATTTAGTTGGGACTCAGAAGGTCTGCCCAGTGCATGAGAACACTGGTAGCACGAGTAACTGGCTGAGAAGGTACAACAGTGGTTGAATAGGAGCACACGGTGTAGTGTACAGCATGAGAACATCAGCCTTGGAATTGCCAACCTTTAGGGGCAAAATGGTATCTCAACTACTGCTTTCAGGAGCACTGTAGCCGACCAAGGCTGGAAGAAAGATGTGTCTCTTCTTCACTCAATGCCTGGGACGTCGGCCCTAGAAAAAAATAGGGAAAGTAGGTTTGCCATCATATTGTACTTGGACCCTTGGGCCTTTGACCTTCGTATCTTGCAAGTTGCAGCTGTAGCCCTATGCAATGCTGGGTGAGTAAGGAGGAAGATTTGGAGTTGCCGGAAAGCTATGAGCTTGGATAGTATATTCACCAGAGAGCTTTTCCAAATATGCTACCCATCCAGGGTAAACTAAGAATTAAAACTGGTCAACTTTGTTTCTTGAGTTTAGGTTATTTGATAAACAAAATGCTTCAGTTGAGACAACTAATATAGTTAAAGCATGTAGGAAGCCTTTGATATCTAATATATATTTTATTTAAATTTAAGTCCAATCATGTATCTGCTCTGCAAATTTAAGCAAGTTATCTAACATCTGCATCTTTGAGAATGCCAAACTTTTTTGAAAATGTAAAGGAAATATTATATATTAAGCTATTGAAATACAGTGCAACATACATGAAGATACCAGATTTCTTTTTCTATTTTATCCATAAGGGATCATTCAAAGGCAAGTTGGAAAGATATTATTTTAGAACATGTATCTTGTGATGAAGTTGATAAACATGAAAAAGTATTTTTAATAACAAATTAGTGAGACCTCCCTACTTATACTCTGTTCAACAGTAAGTTTTCTTTTTGTGTTTTTCAGTATCAGGCAGATAAAATGTGGATATTATTTTGGTGAACTCACTCTCACATCCCCTGAAATATAGCCATCACATTGATGAATCTTGTTTACTTTTCACCAGTGGATTTTGGTTAATTTAAGTATTTATAATGCTTCTCTGAATTCAATGTAGTGTCTTTGAGAAAATAGTGCTGGCTGAGCAGGTAGTTTTAACATGATATTCTTTTTTTTTTTTTTTTTTTTTGGTTTTTCTCCGTTACCAGGAACCGAACTCACGACCTTGCTCTTTCTCTTGCCAGGCAGGCGCTTTGCCGCTGAGCTAAATCCCGAGCCCCCTTAACATGATATTCTTAAAAATAGATTTCAGGCTCCCACGTGGCCCTGCAATGAACAGTGTCACAGTTCAGTGAGTGTGCATACCGTAGGTTCATTGGGTTCATAGTAAATAAGACAATATCATGTATTAAATACATATAAATAATTTACATATATACCTTGTATATTATCGATATTGTATATGTTTGCTTTTTTTAACATTTTATCAAGTGATGATTTTTTAAACATTACTTTAGAACTAGACCAAGGCTGAACAAAGAAAAGCTTCCAGACGTTATGTAACGTTCTCAGTAGGAGAGCTCATGAAGTCAACACATTGGCAGAGCCAGGTAATTTTGCCCCAACTGTGCTGAGCTGTGCTTTTATTGTGGTGATCTGGGGCGCTGATGCTCAGGGTGAGAAGATACGGCCACCGAGGAGGGAGTAGAATTAGGCTGTCCAAAGGGGTATCATAAGGAGTAATGGACTGAAATTATGTCAGGAGAATTTCAGCTGACTGGAAAGGAAAGCTGTCCTCTGAGGTCTTATTATCTCCTGACACCCTTCACATGGGAAACAGGGAAAATGCCGAGAACTGGATAATTTAAAGTTGGCGTGACCGTCTCTTGAAGACATTAACTGCAAGAACCTCTCCTAAAACTGTTTTCAAAAGGTCTAGCTACAGAGGAAATATTGAAGTTTTAAAATATGTGCATGTGCTGTGTCATTTATTTTAGTGCATCCATGTTTATATGAATTCAGACACATAATTTTTGATGGAGAAAATTTTGTAAAAAAAAAAAAAACTCCCAGCAGTTAGTTTAAGTAGTGGTGGTATATTTTTGTTTTAAAACAGTTTTATTGATGGGGCTGGGGATTTAGCTCAGCGGCACAGCACCTGCCTGGCAAGTGCAAGGTCGTGAGTTTGATTCCCGGTACTGGAAATAAACAAACAAACAAGCAGCAGTTTTATTGAGATATAATTCACACACAATATAATTCATTCCTGCGGCAATATTACACAATATTTTAGTATATTCTCACAGTGCTGTGATCACTACAATAAAATTTAGAGCTTTTTTTGTACCTCCTAAGGAAACCTCTTTTCACCTCCTCTGCCAATCCCTAAACATGCTTTCTCTGGACATCTGATATGAACAGAATCATACAGTATGTGGTCTTTGGTTCTTGGCTTCGGACTTCTGTAAAACTTCCTAGGTTCATCCCTGTTGTAGTACGTATCTGGAAACAGCGTCGTAGCACCACTACGTGGTGCACTTTAATTATTTACCCATTCATCTGTTGATGGCCATTTGGATTGTTTCCATTTTCTGATTATTATGAAAAACGTACAAGTTTTGTGCAGATTATTACTTGAAATGTGGTTTTCTTATAAATATCCAATTTATAATTTGACAATATATTCTGCACATTATGCTTTGAGGAGGTCTTTAAAAATTGACCTCAACTATAAGGTACAAGCAAACTTCAAAACAAAACTTTAAAATATGAGAACCAGAGATTTTTTTAGCCCTGTATTGATCATTTGTATTCTGTCTAAGGTTAATGCAAGAATAATTATCCTGTTAGGTCTGTAATAAAGGGGAAGGTATTTTAACACTAATCTAATACATATTCTTTGACTTTTCCACTGTACACAACATTCACAAATGTTCAAGAGCACATGCACTATTCCCATTTTCCATATAATAAAACTAAAGTGAGAAGTTATTTGGGAGTACTTATGATCACAGTCATAAAACGTCCCTGCAGTTCAGCTGTCTGACTCTTGATTTCCGTGTATCTGGGTTCTCAGCTCAGCTTTATACTTCATGTGTTTGACTCTCCTAAGATGATTAACCTTTGTAAGCATCGTTTTTCTCACATTTCTGATATATTGATATCAGCCCCTAACTCACCTTTAAGCATATTAAGTGCTTTAAGTGAAAGAGTTCATGTAAAACTTTGTAAACTTTTATCCTAATATGTTCTATAGAGATTACTAGTTTCTGGGAGCAGTCATGGAAATAATAAAAGTCATCATGACTAGAGCATACACTAGTTTTATGATAACTAATCCAGAATCTTCCTTTTTTATTATACCAGACTACTTTTATATAATTGACTTGCAACTTGTTTCTTTTTGTGTCCAATTTTACACATTTTGACCAAAAATAATCCAAATGCCAAGATTTATTTGCATTTGTAAAGTCACACACATTCATATCCACGTTGCGTGGGCCAAAAGTAAGTATCACCCAAATGACAAACCATACTGAGAAAGTTTACACAAATTCACACAGCTAAAATGCCAGCGCATGTAACACTTCTCATTTTTAAGGCACCTTCTAAAGGTTGATGTTCCCACTGTACCCAGGAGCAGAACTTTAGTCAATGATGTCTTGTGTCTGAGCTTGTAGAAATAAAGGTCTTTAGAAATTTTGCTCTAAACCAATGACTTTAAATGTGTTAGAATCTTCCAGCGCCTTTCTTGTATGTTACACATGTATGCACAAATACACACATCACATTTTTAAATGCATGAGATTTTTAATTATAAGACATTTGAAAGATATAGAAAAGGAGAAGAACAATTGTGGACATATCTATCACTTAAAATCAACCTGTATGTTTTCCTTCAATTTTTTTTTCCTTCACATGATATTACACCGTGTCTTGTTTGTAAAAGTTATCTTTATAAGTGCCAGCACTTTACGTTATTGTGGTGCTTATTGACATAAAGTTAAAGACTCATTTAGAAGTTACTCTGCTCTCTTGTATTTCCTGCATGCAGTTTTAAGTTGACTTTAGTGACTTTTTGCTTGAAAGCTGCAAAACACATAACTAGACGCTTGAAGATTGGCTTTAAAAACTATGTTCTAAAATATTTCACACAGTACTAGCTTTAATTTATTCTAAGCCTCAGATAATATTATTTGCTAAACACTGGAGAGTTCAAGATCATTTTTACCTAGGGAAGATGCTGCTAGTATTAAGAAAGCCTTATTTCACACAATGAAGCTATCAAACAGCGTCCCTCTCTAAGCGGAATAAGTGAATGAGGAGGAGGATGGGCGCCTCTTGATATCTGTAGCTATTTCTTTGAAATGACATTTTGAAAATGTAATCCCCATCGTGTAAAACAAATGACATCTATTTGCTCTTTTCTTCCATCTGCAAAACTGAGACATGCAATGACTCTTTTCATCTTAAAAATGTGGACATACACATCATTGTGATATCCCTCGTGAATCAGAAGTAAGACCACCATGTGCCAGAAGACTTTATCCAGAGGCCAAGGCAAGAATTAACGTAGCCTTCAGAGTAAGCCCTGAAAATCTCAGCACATAGAAACACCAGTTAAAAATAGAGCTTTAGCATTAAGCTCATGCCAGCATGGAGAAACACTGACTCCGCTAAAAGTATGTGACCCCTTCCAGCATAGTCCCTGACACAACGCAGAGCTCTGTCACTGCAGGAGGTGCCACTGAGAGTGTGGAGACCCACGCACCAACTACACAAGTGGTTTGATTGTTGCTTTTTCAGTTTATATCTTTTATGTTAGGTTGTTAAGAAAAAGTTGACAATTTAACTTGCCGTTGTTATCCTTGTAAAACCTGAGGAAAATTGCTATTCCTCTTTGACTTCGGTCTTGGATACCAAGTTTTCAATCTTAGACCCGAGGAACTCAATTATGAGTTTAATTCAGTTATCGTAAGGCCCGACAATAGGCTTCCCCACTCTTCTCCCGCCCTGTGACCTCCCTTCTTCAGCCCTTCACAGTCCCACTGCCCGTCACGCCTGTCCAGCGTCCAGAGACCTTCCCGGTCATTTTCTGTGCTGCCCTCTCTGGGACGTCTGATTCCTCTGTCATTGATGTCCAGCTATTTTTAATCTTCGGATCAATGCTCCTTTCACGGTTTACTTTTCCACTGTGTTAGTGAACACTGAGGTTGGTGAATACTGTCCAGTTTTTTGAAAACTTACAAAGAAAACAAAAAATCCCCCAAGCTGATCAATTTTACTTAAATTTCACGCTTTGTGAATTTTCAACGTATTCCTTCCTCTTTCACTTTATTGCCTGTACTATCAAGATTGAAGCTATTTGGTCTGTCTCCCCTAATCCTTAAACCATGTCTACCTGTTTTCTCTTCATCTATGTGTTTCCCCTAATGTCTGTTTATTTAGCTTGGAACTGTGTTAGTTATATTGTGTAATATGAGGCAGAATAACAAAGGCACCAATGAGCCCAGCAAAGAGGCTTAAGTCAAATAGCCTTTAGCACCCCTCCTTGCTTCTCAAAAATCACATTTCACATTAGTGCTCAAGTTCAGGATGAACTTATTTTTGAATTCTTCACTTACGCCCCTCTTTGGGGACTAATTGCCCTCCTTCGTTCACTGTGACCGTTTATGTGTGCTGCTGTTTACACTACAGTAGGCAGAGCAGTCCCTTTGAGCATACATTCTTTCCCCTCTACTTCATGGTGTCTTCAAGCCTGACAAACTGGAGGAGTGGTGTTTTGCCCTGAGAAGATATTCGATAAGTATGTATTGAACAAAGCAGACTTGTTGGTCTTAGAAATGAAAAGTTTAGGAACTATAATTTAGGAAAAGTATGTTAAATACAGAAGTGTAAATCCAAGGCAAAACCGATGGAGATGCAGTGTGTACATGTTCCCCCGCTCCTCGAGGTGAACGTATTGTGTATTATTGCACAGATATACCAACAAGCAAAGCAGGAGTAAACGACGGCCATAGAGCAGTGAGATGCCACCAGGAGAGTGAGCCGTCTTGGAAGCAAATCCCTTGACCCTACCCAGGACTTGGAAAGATTGCAGACGCAATCAAAATCTTGACTGTCAAGATTTTGTGAGAGCCTTGTTACAGTTGCTCAGTTAAGCACTGCTGAATTAGTGATCCTTAAAAACAGGCAGGTTATGTATAGTTACGTCTAAAGTCACTCACTCAGTGTATTACACAGTAAAATGTAAATAACACACTTTGAAGCATGGAGTATCTCCTATTTTCTCAGAAGATGTAAGTTATGAGAAGAGAAAACTCAATGATTAATTTCAGGAGAACACTAATGCGTTACTATCCCTAGAGTGACATGGACTTCAAGCTCGATGCACCGTTGCCTTGAAGGGGGGCTTGGTGTGATAGCTGCGTGTGCATGCTAATTCCAGATGTGTTTGTGTGAACGCTAGCAACACCATTCTTTCTACCATTCATTCTCGACATCACTGACCGTCTTGCATTCTAGTTTAGTGGGCTGAGATAGGGTTCCAGAACGCTTGTGTGTGATTCTGTTGTGAAGCCGGGGTTGAGAATCACTGAACTACCTTGTGATTGGAATGTTTTTGTGTTGTCTGTGAGGCCCTTGTTGTGTAGCAGGAAGCAAGCTTTTACTCCCTCTGTATAACATTGCACACAGCGCCTTGGCCAGGGGAAGAAGCAATTTCTGTTGGTGTCATGCGGCACAATAACCTTGATAATGATATCTGAGTATTGTATCAGCCTCACAAATTAGTTTATGGACATTAATACAAGGAGTCAATGCAAAGAAGACCTAATGAAAAAGCCAGCCAGGGAAGAAAAGGGGCTTTCCAAAGTATGTGCTATATCTTACCTCTTTAGATGGCATATTCTTATTTAGTGTGGGCTAACCAAAAATAAAATTCTTTAAAAAAGAAAATAGAAGAAAAAGAAAACAGAAAAGACAGAGGGCAGAAGGCATTGCTAAGCTAACACGCGTTTCATGACCTTCAGAAAGTTCTTAGGACTGATTTTAGATTTAGTGTTTTAAAGTTCTTACCGTTGGAAACCACAGCTCAGGGCACCAACACTCTCTTTTATTCATTGTATCTAGGTCATATTTGCTTCTTGTAGGAATGATCTAGAGGAAACCGAATGATAGTGTTCCAGATTGCAACACAACCTTCGATATACTGAATGTTCTTGACGTTCATGTTAGCTACTACGAGGAAAAGCCTACAAGATTCTTAGACAGGTAGTAACGCATGAGAGTCTGTTTAGCTTTGTCCACTTACACTATGAGAACTGTGGGTGGCTTTCTGCAGTCTTGTCACCATTCTTGCCAAAACATTGATTGCTTTATGTGATTGTTGGAAAAGTTCTGGCTCACAATTATTATTTTTTTCTTCTTCCCGATTTTAGGTTAGAGAGAGTCTCTCTGAAAGAATATTAATAGCGTAGAAGATTATACTGCACAGCAGAAAAATTAATGAGCTGCAATCATTAGGGCCCCAGACAGCAGATAAAACAGTTAAAGCAGCAGAAATGATGTTAGGTTTACAAGCAGGTATTGCAGCTAAGATTAAAGAGTTCATCTAGAATCCTCAGAAAGAAGTCTGGTAGGCAGCAAATGCTGATATACATTTATGAGCTGCTAGGTGTTGCAGAAAACGTCCATATGTTTTTTTACTGATGCAGATTTCTATTGTTAAATCAAAATATGCATAACAATAGGTGATGAGTAGATAGTCACTCATAACCTAGAAAGCAATAAAAATGGAACAGGGGATTAAAGGTGAGTCTGGAAGCCTAGTAACTGCCTCTTCCTGGGTTCTTTCCGCAGCTGTTTCTTATTGCAGGTATTGTAAATCACAGTAGAAAGCTGCAGGGTTGTTAGACAAATTTGTTCAGAAATAGTAATAAGATTAAAGAATGCTAATGTCTGATTTTTAGGGTGAATGTTACACTTTTGTTTTATGAGATCATCTAGTCAAAGAGAGTAAACTGCATTTAATGCGGTCCTTCAGGAAGAAGTGCATCTCCTATTGCAGGAAAGGAGGGGTGGGTGGTGTTGTATCATGCAGCGAGTCAGCGAGCTGCTTCCTGCACGGCAAAGTGGTACAATAAACTATAAGAGTGTGACTGCATGCACTCTCTCCACCCCAGGAAAGAATCCATGGACAAATTCTTCATGAAAATAGCATTGAGGGCTTGACTTTTAATTCGATAAGTATACTCATTTTTAATGAGTTTAATGGTTAATGTCAGGAAATGTATTTGTGTTTGTATGTGTGAGTGCATTAGAGAGAGACAGAGAGACAGAGACAGAGACAGAGAGACAGACAGAGAGAGAGAGAGAGAGAGAGAGAGAGAGAGAGAGAGAGATTACTCAACCGCACATGCACTTCCCTATATTTGTTTACTTTTTATATAAATCATAATCATTTACCATTCTCAAATGCAAGGGACATTTAGGGAAATGATTCCAAAGAGAGTGTATTTCTCTTTCTGTAAAGTGACTACATTGAAGCAAGTCTGACTGCAAAACCTGACTTCTAAAATAATAGTTTTGCAAAAAGTCTCTCAAGAAATCCTTGGACTGAAACTATTACAGTGAAATCTGGACCCAGCGATAGGTGCACTTTTGGATTTGGTGTCCCCAAACATACCTGTGACCAAAAGGAAGTCAGTTGTATTCCAGCCAACTAATGTGGAATAAAGCCGGGCATGGTGGCACACGCCTGTAATCCCAGCACTCGGGAGGCTGAGGCAGGAGGATCGTTTCAAGTTTGAGGACAGCCTGGGCTACAAAGTGAGTTCAAGACTGGCTTGAATTGCATAGTGAGACCCTGACTCGAAAGGGCCAAGAAATAAAATAAAAACAACTGATGTGGAACAAAGCTGTCCCCTTAGTACACTTCTGTGAGAAATCATGCGTCCTGGTGGCAGGTGCTAATTGTAAGCTCTGTGAACCACCTCCAGAGCAGCACAGAAAAGTGTTATGATTCCATCCAGCTGGGGTCACAGCTCTGGGTGTTATTGGCCCTTTATTCTGACAACACGGCAGCTGGTTCTGCTGTCCTTGGGCATCAGTGAGGAG
>NW_004955441.1:16491095-16499440 GCF_000276665.1 Chinchilla lanigera | reverse complement strand
TATTTTTTCAAACGAAGTTTAGTTTTAAATTCTTTTACTTGGAATGTTAAAATGCAAAGTACACTGTTGTGACTAGACTTTCAGTAAGTTATTTAAAATATCTTCATTTACTTACGTTGCAGTCCATAAGCTAATGAGTAGTTTGGTAGGTGTCGAGCAGCTGTGATACCGGCCTGTCTCTTTATTTATTGATGAAAGTCTCAGGGGAGAATTGTGTCTGGAATGGAGAAATAGCTCAGCTGCTTTTGGGCAAGATGAGAGGAAATGTGCAAACTGGAAAGTGAAAAGTTTACAAGACAGACGAGGGTACGCTTAGCACTGACATCTTCTGAAGGAAGTCATCCGAGATAAAAACGTGAGATTTAACTGCGTGAAAAAGTGAAACTTTTAAAAGCAAAACGTCAGAAAAATAACAGTGTAAAAGAAGGAAGTAGATTTAGTTCAATGTCTTTAACCTAAACACCAAAATTATTCATCAATGTTTTTGAGCTGGAAGCTGCTTTAGAGACTAATCCAATTTCTTCATTTTTCAATGAGGATATTGAGTAAAAAAGAAAACAAAAAGCTACCTAAGGATGCAGAGAGAATGCTTAAAGGAGCAGGGTGCAGATGGATAGGAGGAATGACATCTGGCATTCTGTAGCAGAGTAGGATAATTGTGGCTGACAACAATGAATTGAATATTTCAAAGGAGGTACTGAGGAGGATTTTAAATGTTCCCAATACAAAGAAATAATGCATGTCTTAGGTGATAGTTATGTCAATTACCTTGATCTAATCATTGGACATTGGACATGTGTATCATATGTTATGCAGCCACTATCTGTCAATTAAAAATACATTAATAATGGCTGGAAGTGTATGGCAGTGGTAAAGTGCTGGCATAGAATAAACAAAGTGCTGGATTTAATCCTCAAGTATAATAATGAAATAATAATAGTAAACAACATTATTCAAGTGTCATGATAGATTGATGTGATAACGGGCAGATAAGAATGAGTCTGACCCTTAAGATTCCCTGTGAAGTGCTCACAAGCCTGTCAATCCCTTTCCCAAGAGACAAATGCAAAATTAGTTCAAAATTTGAACTAATATGATCCTCAAAAGAACAAAAATTGGGCACTTCACATGAAGAACAGTTTTTTCTCCTTGAAATCACATTTATCAACTACACTACAATTTTCTGATAGAAAGCCTTCTAGGAAACTCTACATGTTTCCACTGAAATTGATAAAACATTTAAAAATACTTGAGCAATAATAAACAGTATTCAATTCATTTTATTATATGAGGAAATACATACTTTGTACGTATGAAAAATATTTGTGCATACGTGACTGCCTGCGTTCTAGAATATAGTCTTACCTCACTTCCTTATTGGTTACACTGCTATCTAATGTATTTGTATTCCTTTATGATGAGGGTAGTTCCTGGTATAAAGAAACCATGGAAAATCATTAGAAATAGAATCTCAAAGCATCTAGCACATTAGATGATAATCAAAATTTAATGAAAATTGAACAACATATAAGCCTATCTGCTTGCCATATTACCTTTGATGGTGTTTTGGGAATTTCTTTGGTATTTTAAGAAGTCACTGTATTCAACATGATAAAAAGAGGAAACTTTCAGATGTAGAAATTAGAACCACTTAGAGGCTTCAGGGAATAAATCTATCACAAATACAGATACAGTACAGACTTCTGAAGTGTTAACCCCAGTTTGTATCACTATTGTTATATTTTGCTTCACTTTCCTTCCTTCTAGAATCACAATGGAAATCATTGATATTATATTTTACATAATTAATATCCTTAGTTTTTCTAACAATAAGTGCAAATTGGATCATTGCATAATTCCATTATAAGGTATTACTTATACAGTTGTCCAGGCGTAGTTACTGCATTCCTCAAAATAACAGTAATTACAAAGACTCCTAGCTGGGGAAGAGGGAGAGGTAGCTGGAATCAAAAGTAATGCCAGTGGAGAAAACCATCTCTGTAATACTTCTTTCCTATGATGTATGAATCTATAAATACTTTAAAGAGACATTTGCTTCACACCACCTACATTAGGTACTACGATTGATAGGAAATGAACAAGTAATATTTCACATAATATTAGTTATATGATAGTTAACTATTAGTTATAGTTATATAATGTATAATTATGTAATGTATACTAATGATGCCTGATCAACTGTTTTTAAAGGAAAGAAACAAGAAATACTTTATAAAGGAATTGTGCAGTGATCCAACTTACACTAATTGTTAGAAAAGTAATAATATTACTTAAAATGTAATGTTAGCACACAATTCATAGTCTATTAGCCTAAAAATGACAAGTTGAATGTTGAAGTCTAGCAAAAAATGCAACACCATTATTAAAGCACTACAGTTTATTATTTTGCCATTGGTCAAAGATAATGCATAATGCAGTGGAAACAGAGACCCGCCTCATCACTCATAATCGTTGATGCTATGGACGGGAAGAATTGATCTTCAAAGTGATTGCTGATGGGGTTCAGCTGAGTCCAAGCGTCTACTCAAGGGAATGTGTTTGGTCCTCATTCAGGACCCTCTGCAGTTTCATAGGATGCAGAATAAGAAGGATTGTAATTATGCATGAGACAGAGAAGAGCTGCTTCTTGGACTTCAGTTCAGGATGTACACATTGAGATTTTGACGGCTCCAGGTCAAAGCACTCACAGATGATCCAGTAGCTCCCTAATGTGCGTGGCACTGTGCAAATCCCTCGTCTGTAGAGCTGTATTCGTTTCATGACACTTTTGTGCTCCTCGAGGAAGACCTCTAATTGACCACAGAGTGAAGTTGTGTGGATTTTAACTTCTCAGTTAAAGGTGTTTTCAGCCAGTGTGAAAACATGTAAAATTACCTGTTGTCTTTAAGGAACAGACAAGAAGTGGTTGATTGCTCAAACAAATCTTTCTAATTTGGGCCTCTCCATGGATGTCTCTTCAGAGATCCATCACTGAATGAAACTTTGATTAATCTTGAATTCTCATATACGTTTCTTGGAAAAGCACATTGCCATGGAAGCTGTACAGTTAAATTTTCAGATAAGCTAAATAAAACCCAGAGAAATTAGCTCCCCTGATGTGAGAGAGCAAAGAGGAGGCTCATAGTCAGGTCTTCCAAGCATCCTCTTTATAGAAAAATGTTGCAGTATAGAATGTGGAATTGTGGCAACTAATATTATTTTTATATTGGATTATAAATAAATACGTTGTTGAACTTTTAACATAATTTAAAGCAAAAGTGTGGAAGACCTGTGGCATAAGAGTAGCTGGAAATTATGGATTTGTATTCTTTAAGTTGTATGTGCTATGAAGTCTATTGCGTAAGCTCACAAAATAGCGAAGTGATGTTTGTGATAGGTGACTTCTTACCCAGTAGACATCCAAAGAAGATAGCTAAAGCCTTCCACCAGCTACTGGGAAAGTAGGACCTACTACACACAGCGCTGAAGAGGAGCTTTGGATTAGCAGTGGAGGCTTGGAAACATTTGCAAATCAAAGAAGCACTGGGGACACAAAATTTAAGTGAATGTCAGTCTTAAAGAAGTTCATATTCTGACACATTTCGGTAATAATTATTCTACCAGTATGGAATCAGAACCAGACTGCCTGGGTCCACATTGCACTTTCTTTTTCAGGTGATTTTATGACTTGGGAAGAACAGTTAAGTTGGTGAGCACATCACTTAACACAATATTGCTGCTAAGGCAAAAGGAGTTAAAGTACAGAACCAATAACTTCTTTAAGTATTAACTATTAGTAGTAGTAATGGTGGTATTGTCCGTGATACTATTATTATCAACAGTATAGGATCCATACTTGTTTCCTAGAAGTGATTAATACAATTACTTTCAAGTGGTTCAAAAATGTTTTTCAAATGAAAGGGTATGTCCTTGAGATAGATCTTTGGTCACAGAATGATAATGGATGTAAATATTGAAAGAAAATAGTTATACCAGTAATTTACTCTATTATTTTACAAGTGTTTTATTTTTAATTGAGAAATTTTATGATAGGAAACTTTGAAGAATAAATTCTGGCACTTCATACTAAAATCTAAATAAAATGAGATGTTGGGGGTGTCATAAATTGAGAGCTTTACTCAGGGCAGTAACAAGTGCATTCATTTAACAGTTTTTGTATGCTACTAATAGTAGGGGAGAGAAAAGACAACTGGCCTGCACAGAAGTCTATTTACAGCTAGACATCCAGACATTATATTGATCAGTAATACGCCAGCTTATGAAAAAGTCTAAAATGAGTGAAAAAGAGACACAAAGAAATGGTTAATGGCCACATGGATACACAGAGGCTTTGGTAAATGTAAAGAAGGAAGATATCCCGAGATGTAAGGTGACACTAGTGCCCTCACAATCTCTGAACACTTCTTTAATAGGTGGATTTGATGTAGCTATAAGCACTGAGATATTGAAGTCTTATATTATGGTAGTTTTGATTTATAATCAATTTGTTTAATCAGTGTTAAACAACCACTGCAACCACTGGTAATGAAAATTTAAAAAGAGTTTCAACAATTGAATTATTTTATGAAAATAAATAAAGGGACTGTGTTAGCTAATGTAATGAATTACAACTGCATGAGAAAAAGAAAGCAATATGAGTGTACGGGTTCATTGACCCTGCAAAGGAAAATGCTTCTCTTCCCTAAGAACAGTGATCTTATACATCAAACTGTTCAAAGTCTCTTTTAAACCATTTCAAAAGTAATATGCCAAATAGCACTTCAGAATTTTTTAAAATTATATTTTTACTAAAAAGTAAATACATTCCCTTCCAATTTTCACTTCTTTGTGATCATGTATGTGCCATTTTACAAAAATAGAACTATATGAAATATTTCATAAACTGCTATGTTAATTACTAATGTTACGGAATACATTATTGTGACACTAAGTTGTGTGACTTTGTTATCATTCCAAACTGCAGGATACTGCCTATTATGAAAAAGATGCCGATTTTCTGTACCTCTTATTGGATCAAATAATCTAAACTAAATTGATAATGTAAAAAATTTAAAGACTGAAATGAAGAGTAAAATATTTATAAAACTCTCTTGGGTATAGGCAAAATTTTTTCCCACTATAAATTGAGCTGCTGAACAAGATGCATGTCATTTTCAGAACTTACAAACTGGTCTCTACTTAAGTAAAAGTTCTCTTTTTAGAATATTTTTAAACCTTATGCAAATATGCCTTCTAAATATTTTTATACAGCATATGAAAAATGTGTTTGTTATAATTGGGTGTCTCATTTTATCTAATATTTTCATTTTTGGCATGCCATATGTTTGTAAAATAAATTGCAGCTTGTTTAAAAAGTTACACTGCGATAAACTATCAAATGGCATAATATGCAACAATGAAAGGAACAAATTATTGCATTAAAAATTATTACAGTGTTATATTATTGATGCATGCAATTATCTAGATATCTCTCAAGAGAAACACACTGAATTCAAAGGTCCATCTTGAGAAGTTACACAAATATGGCCAGGGATATAACTCAGTGGCACAGCGCCTGCCTGGCAAGCACAAGGTCCTGAGTTCAATTCGCAGTACCAAAAAAGAAAAAAAAAAAATAGAGAGAATTTACACAAATATAATTCAATTTACATAAAATTCTTGAAACAATAAAATTGTCAAAATGGAGATGAGATTAATGGCTTCTGATTAATTAGAGATGGAAAGGTTAGAGAGCTTGTGTTTGGCTATGCAGCGGTAGCACAATGTCTCCTTAGAATTATAGACTCAGCACTGTATCTTGATTTTTATGGTGCTCCCAACTATCTGGACATGCAGTAATCTGTGTTACAGAAAGACACAAAGAGTGCACATAATTCCTGTGAAATTGTAATAGCCCCTGGAACAATGTGCATTTCCTCATTTTGATATTACAGTGTCGATGTGGGGATATTATCACTGTTACAAATTAAGTCAAGGGAACACGGGACTTTCTGGTATCTTTTTGTCATTTGAAAAAGTTTACATTTTATTTTTTTATTCTAAAGAGAATAATAAAAAGGGACAATAGCAAAATACCAGCAACACAGACAAAAACAAAACACAGCAAATTTTTGCAACTTTTAGTGAAGTTGTATTTCTAAGCAAGAAGTGCTTGAAAATATTAGAATGTTAGCACGGCTCAATGTTAAGAGTTGGAAAAGTTTGAGAAGAGAAAACGGTGTTGCTGTGGTTGTATTTCAAAGACACAGTGTTGCTACCAGGAGGATTTAGTTCATATTGTGAGCTGCGTATTTGTCCAACTTTACACTATTTTTATGATAATTGCCTATATGCTTGTGACTAAAAGTGCCACATGTAGTTCATGAATTTATAAGAGATTTTTTTTATATAAAAAAAATTTATATGTCTTTAAGCATATGAAATATTTAGTGTGGCATTCTTAATTTACTTATATATTACAAAGGCACTCCCCTTTAAGAAAAAAATGTATGTTTTGCTTTGGTTTGTAAAACATAGAGAAGTCAGTCAGAGCACTTTATCTGGGGACGTCCCATGAACAAGATGTACATTGGGAAGGAAGTCAAGGTAAGGCTCAGCCAAATTCTCACCCAAAGTCCACTGACAAACTGCTTTGGTGAATCTGAGCAATTTCAGTGCTCATGTGTACATCCATACATGAGTTCTCACAAATAAAAATGTAAACTCATACATGAGTTCTCTCATGTAAAAGTATAAACTCAGACATGAGTTCTCGCATATAAAAAATAAATACAATACTAAGGTGTGTTTAAGCATCTGTAGAGTTCCTGTGCCCTGTCATCATCTAAAAAGCTTTGGGGTGTCTCCACTTGACCAGTTGCCACCAAACTATGATGGTGTGTTTGCTACGTATTTCCACATGATATAAGAATACAGCTGGTAAGAGATACTTCAAATGTAATTGTATTTTACTTGAAATTTTGAGCACTGTATAGTAGCATTGGCAATCCTGTCCTTTAATCCTTGAGATTTAAAAAAAAAAACAGTAATGTGTTTGTGGAGACACTGGAAAATTTTATTTTCAATGTCAATTAAATATACATCTACAATCTAACCTTGGTGTCCCAAGACCTGAGCCTTTTTCATTTTATCCAATTTTAATTTGTAGACATATGGTCCAGATGGCCATGCTAAAAACTAGTCACCTGGGTTTTAGGTGTGTTGTTGATTACACTGGTCATCTAACTTTAAAACATGGACATAGCTGATGGTTTTGTGATTGAATCACCTACAGATTTGTGTCATATTAGACCTTACCCACCCCCAGAAATATCTCTTTCCTTTTTTGTTCATTATTTTGCTGGTCTATAAATTCAAAGGGCCACGTTGGATTTTCCTTTATATATATAGCATTCGAGATAGATGGGTAGAGGATTGAACAGACAAAATAGACAACTGTGGAAGAAGTAAACTTATTTATGAAAATAAAAAATAAACCACATCTGTCTGAAATAAGCCATAAAAATATTCAGTTAAATAATTTTGAAGTTTTCCAAAGATTATGTTGCTTAATAGACAGTTTTAAAGTATAGTTAATAAATGTGCTCATTTATTCTCAATAAAAGACTTATATACATATAAACTCAAGTAGTTAAATGAAATTTCAGAGGAATTATCTTGTATACTTTCAGTTTTCAATGGACAGCAAAGGAGAATTTTTCTTTTACTGTCAGGATTATAAAGAGTATAGCCAAATCAAGCAAAAGCCTTTAGTTTTTAGAGTGAGACATTTGAAAGGAAAAGGTTACAGGAGAATCTACTCATCTGCTAGGGCTGAGTAATACACAAATTGTTCCTCTCTTTGGGACAGAAATCACACAAGCAGAAGACTCTGACGATGTAATTTCTAAAAAGAGCATAATGAGTTCATATTTGAAATGCTGAACATAACATTTACTCCAAACATAGTTAATAGGACCTTACCGGTGTGTGATCCTTTGGCAACTCAGGGAGCGCTTATTGAAATGTTGATATGAAAACTCTGACTTATTCATGCATCTGGGAAAGTTGTCATAAAGTAAAGATTTCCTTTTAAGTTCTGAGAAGTGCAACATTCATAAAGAATGGTGATCATTCCAAAAACTTTTTGTTATTTTTATGTTGTGTTTTTTATGTTCTGACCACATAAGCCATATTTTGTTTTATATGTTCAAGAAGCTCACTCACACCAATAATGAGAGTGAGATTTTGTGGCAGATAGCTTCAGTGTATTATTTTGCATAGTTTGTGAATATTTCCATCAGTTGTACTAACAGTACATAGATTTTTAAATCAGTAGTTAGGAG
>NW_004955441.1:16447264-16490368 GCF_000276665.1 Chinchilla lanigera | reverse complement strand
TAATTTCAGGCTAAGGGAGTTTTACTCTGTTTCTTAAACGCTACTTACTTAAAGCTTAGGTGCTACAGAGCTGCAGTAGAACACTTCCTATGGAAACCAGGGCTGGGATAGTCTGTAAGTGCAAACCCGTCTGTAATCGAAGTCTGTCACATAATTCCTTTAAAACACGGTTGCTCAGCCTGGTGCAGCTGACCTCCTGAGATCAAATAGTTCTTCACCACGAGCACTGAGCTGTATATCATGACATACGCAGCAGCACCCCTGCTCTCCACACGCTGCATGCCACCAGTATCTAATTCTGACCAAGGGTATTTCTCTACGTGTCGCCAAATATCTCTTTGGGGGCCAAAATTAGCACAGGTTGAAAACACTGCTTGAAATACTGGAATATCAGAACATCGAAACCCAACATTTCCTTACAACTTATGTTTTCAAAATGCAGTTAAAGAATAAATTTTTTGATAAATTAAAATAGTCTTTCTCAGAAGAAGCTGATTTTTTTTAAAAAAAGAGACAGCATCCCAAAGAAACATCACCATTCAGAAATAGCTGTCTCTTTGGCAGGAGAAGATTTCAGGTTTTGCTGATTTTTATTACAGTTGTCGGTTACAAGTTGACAGCTGCTAAATATGAACCTTGTAGAATAATAAACCTTTGAAATTAACTTCCAAACCTCAGTTGCCAGTTTTCATCCTATTGTGTCATTTAAAGAGCACATGCTTCTGACAAATTTTCAGTGTTCTCTCAACAGAAAAAAAACCTAAGTGATAGCTTTATCCCCTATGTCCCCCTCAACGCTCAATCTGAATCCACAGTTCAGAAAATCCCTAGCTCTCAGCACCTTAAAAAATTGATGGAAACATAAGCTGTAGAATATTTGTAATGATATTAATCTTTAACACCTACACTTAATCATAGATTTAGATTCAGTATCATTCTGTCTGTGGTATGAATACATTGTTGGAACCATTTTAATGTCCTTCAGCATAAACAACTGTATAATAAGAACATGTAGATATTGTGCCATCTAATGCTCTTGCATGCACTTCAGTCAGCATATTCATTTTATGGAACTTTACTCAACAGTGAGGGGTGTGGGGCCAGCATTCCTAACATCTACTTCCAAAGCCTCTCGATAACTTTGAAACCTAGGATATGGTTGTTCTTATATGCAAGAGCTTTAGTTTTGTACATACTGGTTTCATGTGATAAAATATGCATCTTCATGGTAGCACTGTAATAGCTGTGTCTACGAGTTTTGGGTATGAATAGAAGTTGGTGACAATGAGCTACAAGAAGGGATGAGCAGACTATAAAATGAGAACCACTCAAAGAAGAAATAACTCAGATTCAGTAGTAAACTATACCAATGAGAGGACAGATTCATTCGGACAAATTTGACTTTATGGCTGCACAGATTAGGGAGTAAAGCAGAGAGAATTCATAAGAATCACAGCCCCAGAACAAAGAGGGTGAGGCACAGGAAAGGGTCCATATAAGGAGATAGGCAGGGAGGTGCGGGAACCGGAGCACCTGAAGTGCGGGAACCTGGCGGCCTCACCAGCGCTCACAGACAGCATTTGCAACTTGTTTTTTTTAATTCATGAAACACTGTTTGATATAGAAGGTTAAGGAAACACTCAAATTCTTATACAACATGATTTCTAGGGTTAGGACAAAATTGGGGTGAAGAACAGATTCTAACACTTCTGGAAGGCCTGCCATGGTGTGGGAACAGTCCTGTGCCAAACCCCAAGAGTGGCTTTATTTGTCGGACAGAGAGAAAACGGCAGTACGGTCAGGATAGCACTTAAAAGATGAGAGTGAACTTCTGAGAAGTAATAGTGCATGCAAAATACGTAGGAGAAGGTGTATTTTGCTTTGTTTTCCTTTCCGGTCAAGTTCATGGAAAACTGGGCTTTTAAATTAAAAAAACGAATAGCATACTGGTAGGATTACGCTTTGAAGATCATTTTTACTTGTCTTTATTAGAAGTCGTACATGCCCCTGACCTTCCTAGTTGTCACGAATTTCATGCACCAAGATGGTGTGTATTTTTTACAGATCATCTGCTGAAATTTTCAAGCTCACTGTGCTTATGATTAGAATTGCAGAACAAAGACAATAGAAAAAAAGTATATTTGCTGATAAATTCACTTTGTGAACTATATATATATATATATATACACACACACACACACACACATTCCTTTTTCCCCTTCACCTCAGGGAATACAGCTTATCAGCAATGTCAAAGAGGAAAGATAGAATTTAGGTCTCAACTACAAATGACCAGAATTTATCTTATCTAGCTTTCTCCTGTTGAAAAGAAAAGGCACTGAATTGCTTTACCAATAAGGCAAAAGAGACCCAGAAAAGATGACAGATTTACCCCAATAATGAAGCAGATTGAGGGTAAACACTCAGATCTCTTGCATCTTACAGTAATGCACCCTCTATTTAAAATGACTAATCTACCACCCAGGATTCTGGCTGTGTCACAACACTGTGTTCACATATTCTCCCAGAATTTATTATGCACCCATTGTATTCCAAGCAAGGGGAAAAGGATATAAAGATAAATGAGACACATGTTTGGCCTCCACGTAACTGAAAGCTTAACATGTCAGCATTTGATTTGTCAGCTGATTACCATTCAGAGACTTTTTTCAAATAACCTTTAAATTGTTCCATTCTTTAAAGATACTTATGCTTCTCTTTCTATCTTTCAGTGAATATCCTCATGAATATGCCATGTACATGTAGACTGAAAAGAAATTTGTTAAAGCTACTCAGCTTAAATTTCTGTATCACAGAGTACCTTTCATTGATATATACATATATTTCTTATAAATTAGAAAACATACAAGTGTAAAAGAAGACCTTCATGGGTTACAACACAAGACACAATAGTACAGGTAATCCCATTTTGGATATCTCTGAGCAGAAAACGCTTTTTCATTTAGCAGAATTCCCTCAGGACAGCTTCTTCCGTAGGATTGTATGTGCTGGATCACACATAAGACCTGTAAGTTGGGGGAGCCAGAGTCTGCAAGATCAAAGGTTGTGTCATTTTTAAATAACAGAAATGACTGCAAAGTCCAAGGTCAGGTGCTGCCTGTAGTGTCTGGCAAGGGCCTGGCCTCTGCTTTCACGGTGGCTCCGCAGAGCGGGGAGCACTGCTCCTCATTTTCACAGGAGCAGGAGGGACAGCCCCCCACAGCCCTGCTCACAGCCATGCTAACCTCGCGAGGGTGGATCCTCATGACCTGAACAGCTTCTCTGGGTCCCGTCTCCCAACACTGTGCATGAGGAATTAGGCATCTGGCCTCCCGACTCCGAGGGGTGTATTCAGACTGTTTAAAAGGTGACACATGTTTTCTGGGACAACAGTAGAGTGTGAGAGTTCTGCTTTCAAGAGTCCTCACTGGAACTGACTGTATCATTAAAAATAGCAATTGAACTTTGTTATAACTGCTTGAAAATAAAAATAATAACTTTTCTTTCAAATGGGATGCAATGCCTAATTGTAGAATTAAAGTTTGGAAATGCAGCTTCATTATGTATAGACAGTGTCAGGCAGAAGACAGTGGAGCGGCAGACAGCGTGGACCCGCCTGGATGCCTGCCTCCAGGTTAAGCTCCCCTGAGCAGCTGCTGCCTATTATTTTTCATCTCCACATTCTGTTTTTTCCCCTTAAGGGCTCTCATGGAAATTGTAAAGAGCACTTCAATGTGTAGTGTGAAAAAGAAGTAACCATTTAAACATCTAATTTATTTATAATTTAGGGATTGCTATTATTGGGTCAGGGATTGGTAGCAAGTAATAATGAAGTACTTTATAAGCTTTCCTGGCTTCACAAAAGCGCCTGTTCTCCTGATTAATACTTTCGCACATGTTACCATAGAATCAATATCACTTTCAGAAAATAATGGCTAACCTCAGAGGCGAGCAGTGACAAAAATGATCTCCCAAGTTCAGGGTGCCTAATTTGCTTGTTTGCATGTGATATTCATAAAATCATGCCCATTATTGAGGAAAAACTCATCTCAGGGCATAAGGACAAAAGAAAAACAGGTAATTAAAATTAATGAAACAAAAGCAGTAATTATGCACACAGTTGATCAACAAATCACTTCAGGTGGTCCCAGAATTTATTTATCTTGTTTCTCTTTGGCAATATGCTGATGTGACTAGACAGATGAGGGATGTTTACCTACTCACATCTATTGCCTCCTCCTTGGGAGATGTGCTCAAGTGTAGAACAGTCCCATTTTTTGAAGAGAGCTGCCTGCTATTCTTAAAGTATTCTATGAGGTTTTCCCTATAT
The DNA here is from genome assembly GCF_000276665.1 of Chinchilla lanigera. Lineage (NCBI taxonomy): Eukaryota > Metazoa > Chordata > Mammalia > Rodentia > Chinchillidae > Chinchilla > Chinchilla lanigera. The sequence goes on along the minus strand of NW_004955441.1, from coordinate 16,486,038 downwards.
ATTCCTACAGCTACTTTTCTGCAGCTGTTAGACTAAGTGACTTTTCTGGCCAGGCTAACAAGGAGGTTGGTTTCATTGAACTTTGATACCTGGAAACACAGTCTTCAGTATTGCTTTGTTTACATCATGAATGCAAAGTGCTCTCAAGCATTATCCCTGACTTCTTTTTGTAAAAAGCACTTTCTCTGCATGTAAATGGAAGACAGGGAGAAGAAATTTGTATGTGGCTTTTTTTTCTTGGACCCTCCATTATTCCAAAAACTACTGCCTAATTCTAGCTACTGTTGTTACTTCTATCTTGAATAGCTGCAAGCTAGGATGCTACTCAAAGCTCTTTTCACGGATGACCCCCAGTGTAATCATAACTAAACTTTACAATAATATTGATGACATATCTATTCAGCAAGGTTATGAGGGTAGGAAACACAAGATGTTTTACCCCTAGAAGAGTCTATTAATATGATTTTGTTTCTTTTTGTTCCATTTCTAATTGGTAAGCTAAAAAGTATTTACTGTTCTGGTGTGTCATTTAAAATCCAGATTCCACGATAAACTTCTGATGCATTGTCTTTGAACCCTGTTTAGTATTATAAGTCACTAAAAGGGAGTGGAATTTTTGTCCAACATTCTGTAGCTTCTGTCTCCTGGGCAGCATGTCTCAAATTAAATGCAGTATTGTCGAAAAAGTAACAAGGAAAATCTGGCAAGAATTGACTTTTTACGAAGATGGCATTTGTCATAGACTGTCCTCTGTACACTCTGTGAGGAGCCAAGGACAACTTCTAAGCCTGCCCAAGTTGAAGTTACCCCGGGAAGAACACTGGATAGGCCAGATTGAGCAGAGTGTATTGGAGACATTTTCTCATGCAGTACCATACAACCAATCTGTTGCTGGCATCACCGAAGACATTCAGGCTAGCCAGCCAAGTTCCTCTCAGAATTACAGCTCATACTGATTTTAGAATGTAACTTAACTCATTTAATTTTTTCGTGGAATCTCAAATTCGGAATGATCCTTCTACTCCCTTCATCTGAAACACATTGCAAGTTAAGAGAGTGTTGAAGTTGGAGGGGTTGTATGTACATTGTAGTAGGTCTCCAAAGATTACTTATGAATACACCAAGGCTTAAAGAGATTATGGGACCTTTCTAAAGTCCCATATAAGCTTCGATCTCAAATCAATGATGTCTGCTTGGGACCTGCCCTCTCTATTCAGTGCTGCCTAATTTGACAGAGAGAGAGAGAGAGAAAGAGAAAGGCAGAGAGACATAGAAGCAGGGAGAGATAGAGAGAAAGAGAGAGACAGAGACAGAGATGGAGACAGAGACAGAGACAGAGATGGAGACAGAGAGGGAATCATTGTATTTCCATTTCCTCATACGCCAACCTTAAAGGATGCCTACGTAGCATGATTCTATGTGTATGGTAAAGTTTGTTCTAGACAGATCTTTCCAATCAGGAACAACGTTACTCCCAGGACTATTTGGAAATATAAGGAGAGATTTCTGGTTGTTCAACCTGGGTGGGTGAGAGACTTACTATCCTATGTAAGGGCCAGGGGCATTGCTCAACAACCTGAAATCTGCAGGGCAGTGTCCCTCCACAAAGAATTATCTGGTCTGAAATAGCAACAGTGAAGAGTTGAAAGATGCTATGTCTAAAATACTGAACCATTGGGAGTCTTTCTAAATTGCCTAGGGGGTGTTTTCTTATAAATTTTTTAATTTTCTAGACCAAAAAAGCATTTGATCTATAAAACTCCAGTCAGAGCAGAAGCATATGAAACCATAATACGTTTGGCCCAAAACATAAATCAATTTTTTTAAACTTCTGACTCAAAAGACAAAAACCTTTGAATGTTTTATTCCCGGCATAAGGAGGGTGATGATGAAGCTACAAGTGTGCTTTCTCCTTCTTTCTTACTGACCAGCAGGAGACTCAGCTCTAGGGACCCAGCATGGGGTGCATTGGGCTTGGGTTTTAGTGAATGCTGACCAGCAGCCCACTGCCTGACAGGACCTGTGAGCTGCTTCTCCTGAGAAAAGACACCATGGGTTGACCTATCACCAGGAGGAGCGAAACATGCACAATTTTCTGAAACTCATCACCCGAGAAGAAAATCAGTTAGAGTGAAGGGGGGTGGAGAAAGGGCACCTTGTCACTGGAAAGATTTCTGTTTACTCATTTTTTTCTTCTTCTTAGTCATGTATAAATCCTGAATTGAGCGCCACCTGGTCTGGTTCTGTCATACATAAAAGTAAGCCACTTTCCTGCACATGAAGATAAATAGACATGCACACCCATGTATACAATGTATATGTATGTGTGTGTTTATATGTAGATAAACATACATGCATTAGCATGGATATTCTTCCTATATTTTTATTTATAATGATAAACAAGGTCAGAGTGACAAATCTTCATGCTTTGACAAAAATTAGAAAAAAAATGAGAGTTTTAAAAGTAACCAATTCAAGAAATGTCCCATCTAGTTAAAAATAATCACAAACAGATTTGGCAAACAAATTGAATCAGAAGTGTCAAAACAAAAGGGAAAGCAAATCTTCCCGTGATTATCATCTATCCAAACTGGTAGACTTTAAAATGTGTCTTTGTGATAATGAACTGGTGGTTTGTGCAGACTGTAATTATTGTTGCTATCTGTAATTTTTCTAGACCTAACAAGTTAGGGAGCAGTATGCTCTTGATTTATGTGACCATGTTGTCTTACCTGAGGAAAGGTTCTCGCCAGGATGGTGTGGTGGACAGCCTTGCTTTGGATTTTGACCCTTGTCTGTGAGGCAGCAGGGTAGCCGAAAGGGTGTGGGATTGGGAGGCCATAGCTAGATACTCATACTGGCTCTACCACTTAGCATCAGGTGGCTTAGCAAGTCACTGACCTCTGAGCTCCAAGTTCATGAAGCAGGGTATGAAGGTAACAGTCCTACCCACAGTACAGGATGTTGTGAGATCTATGTTAGATGGTACATGTGAAGTTATGTGTAGGCGAACACTGGCATGCTGTAACTGAGCTACATATAGCATTATTATTTTAACAGTTATTATGACTTTTTTTTATTTTTATTTTTTTGGTTTTTGGTTTTTTTTTCCAGTACTAGGAATCGAACTCATGACCTTGCGCTTGCCAGGCAGGCACTGTGCCGCTGAGCTAAATCCCCAGCCCCTATTATGACTTTTAAAAGTTACCTTTATTTTAGCTACACCATAGACTGATTATATTGTTCTTTTGACTTTTAAATATTCGGGCATTTTTCTTCCAAAATGTTTAATTAAAACAGCAATTTTTTGTCATGTACTTACAAAATATCAGCATATTCCTCTAAGAAATTTACGTACATTAATTTATTTAATCCCCATGACACAAAACAACAGGTAACAATACTATTTTACAGAGACCTTAAGAAGATTGCTAAATCCAACACAGCTAATAAGTGATGGAGCTAAGATTTAAAAGCAGAGCCTTGTTCTTTACCTGCTGTGACACTGATTGGGTGTGAGTGTGACAAATGTCCAGGCTGATTGGATCAGACCTGTGTATAGCGTGACACCTTCGTCCTTATTTGGTTTTCAGCAGCTGCTCTTCGAGTCACAGTCATCTCTTTATTAACAATCATAACAAGGAACATTCTGAGTAAGATAAACATGCTTTACATGGATTTTCTTCTTTTATAAAAAATCCTCATGGCAAGCGCTTCTTATTGTCCTCACTCTGAATATAAGAAACCGAAGACAAGAAGTGTAACGACGCTGGGCTCATACAGTAGTGAAGGGGCTGATAAAGCCTGTCTGATTCTAGAATCTCTATTCCTCATCTCTGCCTCTGTCTCTCTCTCTGTGTCTCTCTCAAAGTGTTATCATGTTTCTCCCATTTACACAATACTGGGTAGATTTTCTGAGGTGATAAAGTAGCATTGCTACCATACGGCTAATTTAGTGAAAATTTCTATCTTTTGTGTACCTTGTTGATATAAATCAGTTATGTTTTTTGATTATTTTTGTGGGGAAGGGGACTCAGATATTATTTCAGCGAGGTCTTGGGGCAGGATCTACCCTCTGAAGAGACACTCAGTGCATATGCATGTTAATCCAACAGATGGCCAGAGTTTAGAGCCCCGAGCTTACTTACTAGAGTATTGCCCATAACAAATAAACCATATTGGAAGGTTTGAGTATACAGAAGGAGTGCAGAGAATTCATTTAGGACTACTTGCTACATGACCTTTCTTACATTAATTTAATATATCGACCAGATTTTAAAAGTCATGTCCTTCATAAAATGGCCTAAGGATGTGTATATGAAAATTAAAACATTAATGCAAATACATAAAATATAAAGCAGCAGCAGTATAAAACATACAGCAGGAAAGTCCTTTGGGGTATGCTGACAAAAAAAGGTGACTCATTATGCATGTAGGTGTAAGATACCTCCTAATGATTTAAAATAATTTGCATGGCAAATGATTAACACAAAGATACTTTTTATGTCATTAGTTCAGGGTATTAAACTGGGCTTTTGAGGGCTGAATGAAGGTCACTGCCTTGTTTCAAAGCCAGTTGGGGGTACAGCCTCCAACCTGCAAAAGCCAGGTAGGAATCTTAGATAGCAGTAGTATCCTTGTATTCTATAGATTAAATGAAAAGCTAACCTTTGCTATTCTACTTTATATTACCATGGAGGAGGACTAGTATGTTTTGAACCCAGAGAAGTTGTAGTCAATTGAATGGAAGCCTTTTCCTCGTGAGATTTAGTAAAAGTTGCTTTCTACTGGAAGCAATTTCTATCATTATGTGTATTTATTTGTTTCTACTCTATCTTGTCTGAGGTGGGTATCAGATGTTTTCTGCAGAGCTATTGTTTCTGAATTTCATGTCACTGTTCTTAGGGGATTGATACTACAGGTAGCATGTGTACATTCCTGAGGGTCTGTTCTGACTATGGTTACCTCGGAATGGCAGATACAAAAGGCAGGAATAAATATCTACAGCCTACGCACTGACTTTAGGACTCTTTCCTGTCCTACATTTCAAGAAAATTTGGTTGTCAAGTCCGCCAAACACTTCTTGTGTTTTCGTTAGGCTCAATTCAATTGTTTAGAGGTGACTTCATTGTTTTTGACTTTATTTTTTAATTAAAATCAGACTAAGGATAGTAAGAGTCCAAATGTGCTAGAATATTTTTAAGTTAGAGGAGCATACTAACCTAATATCACCAAAATATTAAGAATTATTATTAATCAATCTGCAGTACTTCATAAGGCGTTATTGTCTTTGCTAAAATCCACCCATTATCTTCTGCTCCTAGAAAAGTTCTCTCAGAAGCCTGTGGGAGCATTCTCATAATTTTTTATTGAGAAATAGAGACCGAGTTCTCTCTTGGTAGTTGCAGAGCTACTTGTTTAAGAGTGGATTTAACAGAGAGGTTCACGACTGTTCACCTGTTCCTAGTAAATGTTTATAGGCTCTTCTTTCATGCAGTCTATGTACTTTGGTCCTTTTATTCTCAGAAAAACAAAATTGGTTTTCAGCTGGTCCATGGCCAGATAAAGATAGAGCCAGAAGTGGGCATCAGTTGTCATCTTACTGTTTCCTGTATTTCAGGGAAGTGTATCTGTAATTCTTCCAGGATAACTGGCTTTTATTGATGTCCAAGAATGTGTGTTATAACCATTTCTTCAACTTTTTTTCAATATAGAATTGCCCCATCATTGGAGAATCAATGTTTTTTTAATTCACTCTTTGTAGTGTCTACATCGACTTAATTTTGCTTCCCTGTCCTCTTTTTGCCTGAAGTTGACAAATGACTCAGAATCAGCCCCAGACAGCTGATGAGCGCTGTCAAAGTGCTGTAGTTGGACTGACGTCCCAGCTTGTGTCTCATATGATCAAGATCCTTTGGTGAACATCCACATATTTACATCATGTATAGCAATGTTATTCAAACTGGATTATCTAATTAAGGAGACCTAAAAATGTCTTTAGAAAACCCTAATGATTTCCTAAACAAAATAAAATTAAATGGCTATCAATGAGACTAAAAATATGACTAATATATACTATAAGAGTATAAATGTAGTTGTTACCATGTAAAATGTATTTTTTCATGGACCATGGTCAAACACGGGGTTTCTGACCTTTAGAATGAAGTCAAGTGCTTAGGGTGCTGAGAAGATTGCCATGACCTTCTCGTGCCATCTCTGTGATTGTAGATATTATCTTTTAACCACGCCAAATTACCTAAGACACAATGTGAAAGTTTCATTGTTGTTGCTGTTTTTCTTTTTCTTTAAGCTCTGTGATTTTGCTTTTGCTGTTCCACCTCCACCATGAGCTTTCTCCTCTTCTATTGTCCATAGGGTTTATGTCATTTCTATTCAACATTTTTGTATAGGTCAACTGGGCACTCTCCCTAGAAACTTCCCTGAAGTTCCCCTTTGCCAGTTTCCCATTTCTTGCTCATGTGGACCCCTTTACACGACAGTGGCATAGTGGGGTGATTCAAGTGGGTGCCTTGGGGCAGATCACCTACACGGAATCCTGGGACCTCTGCTCTCTGTGTCACTTTCAGAAAGTTCCTGTTTCCTAATTAGTAAAATGAAAATAATGTCAATCCCACCACTGCTTACTCAGATGAGTTGAATGTCTGTTAGGTGTACGACTCAGAGTACTTGGTTAATGTGAATTATTATGGTAGTGAAGTTTACTTTTGCTTTCAATAAACATTCCTCAGTGTGAAAACCCCTGTTCTATCTGAAGATCCCTTTGTTAAACATTTTCCATCCACCCTTACCTGAATGTGCCAGAGTTCCCACACTTTGAGTTCTGTTGGGATCAGAGTAGAAAGGAAAGGGTAGGGCATTATCACATAGCTTGCAAAAGAGAAGAGAAAATCACACCAGCTGCCCTAAAATTCAAGCAAGAGCCTTGGCCCTGTCTGGATGTTGAAGAGTCAGTCACTGCAGGTTTTCTTCTGGGGCTACATTTACATCAGTCCCAAACCTGTCAGCCACTCAGTTCAGAGGTGCTTTACCAAATGTGGGTTTGGCTCTTAGCCTTCTGGTCTCTATTATATATCAGTTGATTTGTCAGCAAACAACCTGATTTCGGCCCTGGGGTTGGAAGATTCTGGCAACCTTAAAAATGTTCCAATTGATTTACCATCAATATGTATAGGAGGGTAAAAACAAAAGAAAATGTGAGATGGAAAAAAAAATCAATTCCATTTCCTCTTCAGTAAAGGTACTTTCTCATAGCCTGCCTAGTCCGGCTTTCCTCCCTGCCTTCACACTGATGGCTCCTTAGGTGAACTCTGTGATTTTAAGGCCCAGATGGTGTTGCTCCTCACATTTCAGACAAAGCAAAGTGGAGAGTTACCTTTGATCAGGTATATTCCTGGCATGGGAGCCTTGGTTCCCCACAACTAATGCAGAAGTTGGATATTTGATTGTGAGATTTGCTCATAGTTTAAAAGTTGGAACTCTATTTGCAGTCTAAAGCCTGTGTGACACAATTTGCAGTGTTTGCTATGATCCTCTGAACTCCTGATGTACATTGCCGGGTCACTGCCTACCAGCATTTGCTAGTCTTAAGGCAAAAACATGTATGTCTTATTAAAAGGAAGATTCAGTTTGCATTCAGATAAGATGCTTTGATGCAGTCAGGGGATTTGAAAAATATCTTCGAAAAAATGAAATCACACGAAGGATTGTTCATAGCATTTTCATTTCAGAGCAAGTGTGCATGGATTTTGTATTTCAGGTATCCCTGGAATTCAGCCCTGGACCCCCAGTTTTCATTCCCCAGAACTGAATTAGTTGTGTAATTCTGGGCCCTGGCTCACAAGCAGGAGGGACAATAGCAGTCAATAAATCAAAGTGGTCCACACTGCCCTATGCTGCAGTCACCTGGAGAGATTTTAAACAGTCACTATGTTCAAACTGCAACTCAGACCAACTAACGTAGAATTTTTGAGGAAGTGGAACCCAAGCATCAGAATATATATATGTATATATTCAAATTTGAGAAACATTACTTGAAAAACTCAGTAGCTAAGAATTATAACTCCACTGATTTATCAGCTAGCTCTTTGACAATACTATCATTTTTCTTTCTGAAGAAGGGAACAAGTGATAATGGAAAGATCACTTTTATAACATTTTCTCCCTAGAAGAAAGCATGTTTTAAATTCCCATTGATGGTTAACCTTGCACTGGTTGCCAATAACACCAGATGCTAGTACAGTAGCTGTAGTTTTAAAATATTCTAATGTCAAAACATATGTTATAAAATTAACCAGCATGGATGGAAGCAGAACAAGATGAAATAGCCTTTACTCTTTTGCCTTCATTTCCTGCAAGAGAGGAAAGAGAATTTCCTCCAAGGAAGGATAATTAAGTTCCTGAGAGAGTGTTCTTTGATCTTATTCTCTAGAGATACACTAAAGTAAGGGATGCTCTTTTTGGTGGGGAATGATGAGATATTATAATGCATGGGTGGTGTCACGGAGCAGATTTTTTTTCATCTCTACAGTTTGTTTTAATTCATCATTGATGTTCTTTTGTTTTAGTCATTAAGATTCAGTGTCTAGATCCAGTGCAGACTCTGACTTCTCATAAAGCCATTCCAAACTACTGATCAATCCCTTCTCTTAACCGTTCTGGGAGTTTACTCTCCAGCACAGACATTATCATTTCATTCTAAGTCATCTGTCTGTCATCAGCCTGTGAGTGAATCATGGGAGATAATGCCCAAATTACATGGGTGCTGAGCTTGGATCCACGTGTCTGAAGCCTTCACAAAACTCCATGGCATTACCACCCACAAATATTTCAGCTTCAGCAGGAGGGTGTATAGATGCCAGTCAATTAATACCAGCTGTAATTGCCTGCCAGGGTTTTCTTTCAGATTCTAGCAATTGAGAAGGCAAAATTCATAAGGTGAATTTTCAGCCCTGACCTCACACGAAATGTGACATTCTATACCAGTTGCTTTATAAACATTCAACCAATAGCATCCATTTATTTTTTTATTTTTTTTTTATTTTAAAGAAAATAGTACCAAAAAAGAACAGTAGCAAGATACAAACAACAGAAAGCAAGGACATTAAAAATGATACAGGGTTTCAAACCAAATGACAGGGATTAACAGCGGTTGTTATATTACATATTGTTATCTTCAACGAAGTTGTTCAGATTACCAGATGTAAGAATAGAAGACTGATCAAATCATTAAAGGGAATAAGAAAATAATAATTTAAAAGAACACCCATTTAATAAATAGTACTCATTCAATAAATGGGTCACCACACCTTTGTTAGTTTTCAATTGCAGCATCATAGATTTCTGCAAAGCAAGCAGCCTAAACTAACACCCATTTTCAGCTCATACTTCTGTAGCTAAAACGTCTAAGTGGACTCAGCTTGTTCCCTGCCCAGGACCTGACAACTCCAATACTAAGACGTCAAGTGTGCGGGGGTTTTGTCTTGAGGTTCTGGGGATGGAATGGCTTCTTATCTCCTTCAGATTCTCAGCAGCATTCAGTTCTGTGCAGCTAGAGACTGAGGTCCTAGTTTCCTTCTGCTTCTTAACTGGATTGAAGCTGTAACTCAGATGTATCTGATTCCAGAATACGTAAGCGCTGCAGGAAGTTACTGCTGACACCTTCTGTCCCACCTGTGTCCTTTGTCCCACCTGAGGCTCACCTCATTTGCTTGGTACCTAACGGACAAGATGGCTCGTCTCCCACCTTCTACCCACACTCATCCACCTGAAGTCCATTTGGTCCCTAGGGTCTTCTGTACCCTCCAGGGAGTGTGAGAGTCAGAAGGCTTTGATTTCTACTCCTTAGGTTCTCCATCCATTGGCATAGACTCTTCTAAGAAGCCTCTGTCCTTCAGAAATGTGCTGGTGAGGACGGGGCATTTTTCTCTCTTCTGTATAACCGAACCACGGGACCATGTGTGTAGCACTGAGCCTTTTCTTCAGCTGCCTGTGCTTCCCTTTGATAACAGTAGGTCAGTGACTTCCAGGACTCTGAAAGGGGAATTCCACGTACCCATCAGGGCCTGACATTAGTGTTTTTCTCAGAGCTCTCTCTCGCTCGGTTACTTTGGTGAGGAAGCACAGAGTAAAACCTCTGCACTCCCCAGTAGGAACACCTTACATATTTCTTAACCCTCCAAATATTCTAAATAGAATAGAAACTATACTTCAGGAAGAGGGGATTGCAGGTGTGAGCTGCTGCTGGTCACAACCTCTGCCCCATATTACTTAGAAAGTGAAGCGTTTACTTCTTGATCCTAACTGTTATGCTTAAATTGTCAAAGCAAAGGCTACAGGAAAAGTTCCATGTGATAATCCAGTCCTTTAGCTAAGTGCTTGTTTCATAGTAATTGTTCAATAAACTTCCACTGAAAATGGATATCAAGACTGTCGTGTCATTTTCGATAACTCTTCAATAAAAGAGAAAACAGTGTCCTCCAGTACTTTTCTTGTCTTCTTTGCCATCTTACTACCACCAGACTTCATTCCAGACTTCTTGGCTCTATGCAAAAAAGGAAATATCCTGACCACAGGATGTCCGTCCATATTTACCTGTCATACTTCATCATTTCAACATGACAAGCAGAGAGCGCTTTTTACTGTTCCTTCATTAAAGTGGTTTCTGTCACTTTGATAGGTGGTTTTCATTTATTTTAACTCTCAGCTCGGATTTATTTATATATGTTTAATAGTTTATAAGAGGTAATTGCAATAAATGTCAATGTAACGAAGTGATCTGACAGACTATTGCTCATAATAGAATTGATCTTAAGAGCAGGTACATCAAAAATTATTAAACAAGTTGATCTGATGTGAATTTCAGTAGTCAAAAACCAGAATGCCCAATACAGACAGCAGAGTCCTGATGTGGGGTATGATGGATTTGTGTTCAGCCAGAGCAGGTCCAGCTCTGCGGACATGGCACACAGTGGAGAGGCTGCACTAGGATGAGGTGTGCACACCATCCCCACCCTGCCTTCCCGCTTATGAACTTCGTGCAGCCCTGTAAATGCACCTGTGTCCGTGTACTTGTATGGAGTCAAAAATTCATAACCCAAAATTAATATCCACAGCTGATTGAAATGTGTGCATACATTAAATCACATCAAGAGACAGTAAATGATGTCTTCCCATTTATGTGTCAAATAATGATCAGTTTCTATTTGTGTGAGGTTTCCATCAGGCAAGAGAACTCTGGAGGAATACTGATCAATGAAAACAAGAGGAAATGTCAACTCCCACTGCAAAGGAATAAATGGGTCATTTCCATAGTTAGGACTTGCAGGGCATGGTGACACTGAGGCGAAACCACCTTGGCTAAAGAGTCTCAAAACATGAAACGGTTTAGCAAAAGCAAACAGAATTGTGGCAATCCTGAGACTGGTATCAAGTGGATCTGCTTTCTCCTTTATCTTTCTGCAAGTTGCTGAGGTCTGTTCATATGAGGAAGCTCCGTTAGTACCTGTGGGCGATTTGACAGAATGAAGACAGTTTGACTCCAGCCCTTACCTGATGGTTAATAATGGATAGCTGTTGGGAAGTTACTCTCAGCCCGGTGGCTTTAGAGATCTGCTGTGCTGGGGAAACATACGCAAACTGACCACTGCTTTCCAATCGCTTGGGATACTACGTTCTGTAGGAGTAGAGACGTGGTTGAAGCCATTTTTGTTGCTCAGTGTTTCAAGCAAAATGCTTATTTTCAAGGAAAAGTCATTTTTAGGTAATAAATGGCAGGTGTTTTCAGACTCCTGTCTTTTAATAACACTCCCAGAGCCTTCGGAAAAGAACAATGAACTTGAACACAGAAATGAAGAAAGATGTTGCTTACAATTGCAAAAACAGCTCTGATTATTTCTGAAGTAGGCACTGGACATTTTGAAGGAAAGACATATGAATTTTTCTGAATTTTAAAAATTTTATTGAAAGTAATAATAACATTTTGAAAAGTGATGAAATTTGCAGTAATGCCCTGAAGCATATTTTAAGAAATATGTGCAAAATTAGATGCTACATGATTAGACAAAACAGAATTAATTACTACTTGAAAATATTTGTGTGAAATAGCAAAATATTTACATTCATTGGTATATTTATAATATACATATGAAATCATCTTCCATCTTTTCATGGGGTTGAGTTTGGTGCCCTTTGTATTATTTCATACTTTTATGGTCTTCTCTTAATCTTCTGGTTCCGTTCCTACCACAAAGGTTATTTCATAGTGCAGTGTTGTTATTGATTTTCTTTTCTATTTCTTTCTTAGAGTAATTGTACAGGAGTTGCAGTGTAAACATTGCAGGAAATAGAAGCAATCACTCTGTTTTAAGATGAAATTTTACCCTGACAATGTTTATAAGCAGAGTTTTACATTTAGGAGACTGCAGACTTTATATAGGGTTTATGAAGAGTTTCAACAAATTCATTTTCCTGGTCTGAGTCAGCTGGCCAAAGAAAGCAATGTTATTTGATGCAAGTACCGGTAATAGCATTTTCCTCCTCATGCCATATGAAACACCACCTAGTTCTTATGTAATTTATTGCCCTGAATGGTAGATCTGCTTTGTGGAATTAAATAGAGACAGAAGTATCACTGACTGCGGAACAGTTTGGGAACCACTTTTATCAAGTGACACCCCTTATTACTGCCTTGATTGTATTAAAGTTGATCTTTTTAGTGCAGGCTAATTACCAGTAATTTTGGAATCAGATGTTCAGTTTAAGTCCCCCTGTTAGTTATTTTCAAGATTTTATGGTGGTGGCTTCAAATGCTCGTTTTTATACCTGCTGAACTCCTTTGTGGCCACCGAGTGAATCAGCAGAGCAATTTGTTAAAAGCAAATTCCAAAAGTCTTTCTTCCTTTCCTTCCTTTCCCCCTCCTTCCTTCTTTCCTTCTTTTCTTTCTTCCTTCCGCAAATTTTTTTGAGTGTATTTAATGTGCCTGGGACTAACCAGGGGAAGAGTAAAGTTCTTCCTCTGAAGAACTCACTAGCTAGTGAAAAGATAAATGATATTGTATGTTAATGAATATTATATAGCATACTGATATCACTTTTGACAAATCAAATTTCTTACATATATTCTCATATATGTATATATGTGTATGATACTTTGCTATCATTGAAGTGGGTTTCACCAAGGGAAAATACATGGATCTGAAAGGATAAGTAGTTTTCCTCGGAAACTCCTTTATTCTGTCTTCACGGTTAGTTGATGCTCTGAAGAAGTAAGAGTAAGGATGCACCGCACCCCATGGGCATGGTCTGTAACAGTCGCCGATGTTCCTCAGCACTTTTAGTCCACAGGTTGAAGGTGTCCATTGAGCTCAGTCCCTGGAAATACTGAGCTGCTCTTTAGAAGAGCAAATAATAGTTAGGAGCCACGTGCTTTGAGTTCTAGTCTGAATTTTGACACTAATGCATTGTCACCTCACTTTCCTCAGACATGGGGTTCCGTTCATCATCCCTGCTCCACCCACCTTACAGGGCTATTTTGAAGATGAAATAAGATAATAGATGCAAATACGCTTTGTGATGTTAAATGCATTACGCAGATGGCTGGTGGGTGGTGGTGACATTAGCTGTGAAGTACCCCCGAAGTACTACAGACAGTCCTGGCAGTTTTGACAAATTATGACAGATTATGTTTCCAGAATAGGTTCTATAAATTGTAATGAGAATATGGAATCTAATTGTTCCCCCCAAATGCTATTACAATGAAGATTACATTTCTAACTAGTAGCCTAATGTCCAAAATTATAGATATAATCATACACATGTCATGTATAATCAAATTTTAAGTCAACTTTTCATGATCTAGTAGGGCACTGTTCCCTGTACAGCTGACTCCAAAAAAGATGTATGTAATTTTTAATTTTAAAAAGACCAGGAAATAAACTCAGTTATATTTAGTATTAAACAGTATAGTGGAAACGGTAGAATTTTTCAAAATTTCTGTCTTTCTTTTGTTACAACAAATGAAAACTACCAAAAAGATCAGAGATCTAAGATAAGAAATCCGAGCTGGGCCTCTTTGGACAAAGTTTGTCAAGCATCACCAGGAATGTTTGGGAAAGTCCTTACCCACTTGGCTCTTCTGTGAGTGGTTCCTTAGGGCATATTGTCTTCCTTGCATTTTCTTCTTACAGGTTTCCCTGTAACAAATTACTAATGTTTTTGTAGCAGAAAAACTTATTTTCTTGTTTAGTTTAAGCAGAAGACTCTTGCTGAGTTTAAGCAGAATCTCCAAGTAAAACCCTTGCACTGTGTCTTACACATTTGATAATTAGTGGTCATGAAATAAAATCCTTTGCTGGGTAAACTTTAGACTACATGGCTATAGAACAATGACAATTTTTCACACACACGTCAAGTCTTGGACGTTGAAGAACTGCTTATTCCATCCATTATTATGCCACTGAAAGTATTTTTGGAACTATTTCTAGTATCAATAACTAGTCACAAAATGAAACTTCATTGCTTGCTATCAGTGGAGCATTCTTTCTTTTTTTTTTTTTTTTGGTTTTTCTCCTGTACCAGGAACCGAACTCACAACCTGGCCCTTGCCAGGCAGGCGCTTTTGCCACTGAGCTAAATCCCCAGCCCCGGAGCGTTCTTTCTTCTCTCAAGATGTTTTTCCTAATTCCTTTTCTCTTTCTCGTCTCCCAAGTCACAGCTCTTTCCCTGCAGCGGGTGGACCCCAATGAAGGACAGATCTACATCTTTGAACAGTTTCTAAAGTGCTAAATGCTTCGAGCTGCCTGTTACACAGCAGATTTTATGTATTTTATTTGAGGTTTTCATACAAGTAGTTTGCACCTTAATGAGAAACATTTTCAGAAGCACTACACTTCCTTTTTATTGTACCCACTGACTACTGAAAGACAGTGAATGGAAGCTTGTGTATTGAAATAGGCTTCTAGTTTTAGAGGAGTTTGGGCTGTGTTGGGGGTAAAAAAAGAATTTGAATTTTTCCAATGATAGGATGGTAAATTGGAACAGTTTATAGTCTTGCAAATAGTCACCATCTGAGATTACCATGGCAAAATTTCGTTCTGAACAATGCACTTTCAAGTTTCAAAATAATTCACCCAAAATTGAAAATGGAATATTTGACTTTGCTGGGGACCACTTTTGAACGTCTGCTGGTGATATCACTGTCAATACCTGTAAACACATTCCAGGGCACCCGGTCAGGTCCATGCTAGTGATCTTATCAAGTCTGGCCCTCTCAAAATTTTAGCAAAAGCAGACAGAGTATTATTTTAATGTTTAAGAAATGAGAAAGAGACTTTCATTCCTGGAAATGGCATTCCCTATCTCCCCATCACCACGGGCAGCTGTTCATTTTCTGCTTGAGCGAACTTAGAGGAAGACCGTTACCTTGCATGTGATGGATGGTAGGTGATACTTGGGGGTCCCTATCAGAGGCAGTTTTTGTCTCACCTAGACAATAAAAAGCTTCGTTATCTCTATGTACTTGTAATAATATTTTGTAGAGTGGATTGTTTCTTTCAACGTGTCAAAAAAGCTCTATGCTTTGACAAACAAGGTTACCAGTTTGTGGTAGAGAAGGAATTGTTAACCTTTTCCATTGTAAGGAGACGAAAGTCTTCGGTGATTAGCTTTGCCATTATTACAAACAATACTTCAATTATGATGCCGTAAATACTACTGTGTAACAAAACATAGCTATGTCAGAAGCTAAACAATAGCTTAGTGCTCACTTTCTTGCTTTCTGAAGAGAAGTCCTTTGTTCCTGCCATAGGGAACTTTAGCTTTATTTATATGCCTCACTTAGGTGCATTAAAGGAGTCCATTTGCTTTATAAGAAAAATTAAGATCAGGACATTAATGTGGGATGATATTGAGAAATTTTTCTTTATCTCCATTTGTGCTAGATGCTATTCCATTCCAACTGAATGCAATTTCTCCTGGTGTTTTATGAGGAAAACACACATAAAAAATATACTGCCTATGTCAAAAAATAGTGATAAATGACTTAACTAGGGAATCTGTTACACTTAAATGTGTGGAAACGGCAGAGTATTTAGCTATCCATTTCATACTGCATTCATGTTTTGCTGATCTCTGAGGAATGATGCGCAGAAATATGGAAAGACAAATATTTTGGTGGTGTGGCTTTTAAGTTTTCAGAAATGAAAAAGTATGGTGAAAAAGGGAATAGATTCTTGTGATCCTTTAATTCCTCGATGTGCCTTTTCTCTGCCTGAGTGACGAGTTAAATACTTGATGTCACTTAGTTCATTAAAACAGGATATTTGTACTAATATTGATTGGAGAAATTTTTATGGCCATATCTTGCACCCTGAGCAACTACTTTAAAGATAACATGTGATGTATTAACTATTGTGATTCTCGTATTATTTTGTTATGAAATTTTGTTTTACCTTCTGTCCATACAATAAAATTAAAAAAAAAAAATACCAGCTCTTCTTGGAGAAGAGTCCACGTGAAAATGATCTGAATTTGATTTTGTTTAGGAACACATGCCATCTTATCTCCACTGTAAATGTCAGCAATTTTAGGACAGAACCCACAGCTTGTCTTTCATGATATCTACCAAGTTAGAACAACAGAGGGCATTTGAATGTCATAGTTGAGCACATGGACTTTCATCCCTCCCACTTTTCTGGACATCTGTGTGTCCTGCCTACGCTATTTAATATTGACTATTTAACAAGACTGTTGCTCAAATAAGATGCCCACACAAAATACTGAGTAAAAGGGGTTGGGGTTATAGCTCAGCGGCACAGCACTTGCCTGGCAAGCACAAGGTCGTGAGTTCGATTCCCGGTACCAGAAAAAAAAAAAAAAAGTACTGAGTAAAGCTCCTGAGAAATGAGACATTAAATAGAAATGGTAGTTGTAACTGTTCTTGTACTACTTATGTAGAACCAAAAGGACAACAGAAAGATTTCCTCATAGCACTTTTAGTGCTAGGCTTGTGATTTGTGTGTCCTGTATGTGTGTCACAGTGTGGTCAAACTATAAGCATGAGTACTAGAAATACAGTCAGTGCTCATGTCCAACTCCCTCAGCAGGGAATGCTTTAGGAACAAGGTAGAATTTAGTAGCTGTTTTATATATGCTTAAATTTTCTTTCCAATGAAGGAATTATGGAAGATTTAAAAAATTTAGTGAAAAATTGTACATTTTTGATGTATTTTGATTTTTCTTTTTTGCTGAACTTTTGCTACTTGTTTGGTTATCTGGTTTTCTCTATATTTTGTTATTTAATAACTATTTTAATAAATTTATGTTATTGTTTAATAGTTATACTGTATGTCTACACCATTTGCAAGTAAGTTAGGAAAAAAAAGTTAGAGGCATTGCTTTATTTCTTTTTCAGGCACATGAAAGCACATGTTAAGATCATTTATTACTCTGAGCCTTTCAACCATTAATGACAAAACCTAAAGTGAAACCCAGGCACTGTGGTGTGGAGCCCACTACCTTTTCCTTACGCTGATTTACCAATCACCTTGTAAATTAATAGAGATTTCTAAAAGGACAACCTTGGGTTGGAAAGCCAGAGAGGGAAAAGTGATGAGTTTATTTTTATGTGTATGGGTTTGCAAATCTCTAAAACAGTAGATATACATGCTATCTCATAATTTTTTATTCAACCCACTGTGAAAATTTTTGCTGTTATTTGTATCAGTTGCCTATACAAAAACAGTCCCTGATTTAGCAAAGGTTTCTCTGATGGGTTTTCACCTTTATGATGGTGTGAAAGGAACACTTTCCTGGCAAGCCTGAGGTTGTGAGTTCGATTCCCGGTACAAAAAAATAAAAAGATGGTGTGGAAGGAATATGCATGCAATGGAAGGTGTATTTGAGTTTGAGCTTTTCCTGGGCTAATGATTCTACCGGGGCAAAGCACCATTCCCTCTGGGTGTGGTGAGCAGCACCACGAGCCTCAGCTCCCGATCAGCTGTGTAATCATGAGGGTAAGCAACCAGTGCTTTACACGTTGCTGTGTTGCCAGGCCATGATGTGGGTTATGTGTATTAAATGTATTAAATAATTAAGTATTCAATATTAAGTATTATTCAATAAATTAAGTATTATTCAATAAATATTAAATGTATTTTGACCTTGTAATATTTTCAACTTACAGTGGATTTAACCCAGGACATCACCCCTTCACAAGTAGAGGAGCACGTATAGCTCTGTTAATATGAATATATCATACTTATTTAATATCTTCTATGTGTGGACAAAGGGGTATTAGTTTCTCACAGTTATATGAAGAAAGATGGCTAACATTTTAGATGAAATATTCAGAATATGCATTTTCATTTATTTATTTTTTTGGGGGGTGGTTTCCGGTACTGGGAATTGAACTCACGACCTCGTGCTTGCCAGGCAGGTGCTGTGCCGCTGAGCTAAATCCCCAGCCCCTGCATTTTTAATTAAGATAAATGTTAGGGAAGAAAAAACAGGATAAAAAAGAATGGCAAATCTTCAGGTTTAGACATGTATTATTAATTGTTCTATAGAAGAATAATACCAGTTTAGACCATTCGAATTCATACCCCTAGGGGCTGGAGAAATAGCTCAGTGGCACAGTGCCTGCCCGGCAAGCACAAGGTCGTGAGTTCAATCCCCAGTACCGGAAAACAAACAAACAAAAAACCCAATTCATACCCTTAAAAGCTGTATATGAACATAAGCATTTGAACTTAATGTATGTATTTGTCTGTATTTTAATTAAAATAGTGGAGAGCTATAGATGTCTGCATATGAGGACCTTAAATGAAGAAAAATGAGGATACTCCCAGATAATTTCTTGTTCATGATTTTCCACACTTAGAAACCTAGGAATGCTGCAGAAATTATCACAAATACTTAATTTACTACCAAGGGTATCCTGGGGATATATTAAGGAAAGAATTTTATTTTAACTTTGATAGTATTTAGAGTCATGTTCCTATAATAACGACTCCTGCAAAAATGTAAAAACCTTGAATCACATTCTTAGGCTGGTAGAAGTTATCTCAGGTGGTAACTATCTTAAATAGTGACAAAGATAAAGGGGAAACAAACTATGAATATAGCTTTGGTAACTTTAGTTCTTCAATAGCTTTCAGAAAATTCCACTGTATGTGTCAAATTAAATATCTTAAAACACATTTTCTTCCCTTTATTAATATAGGTTTGCAGTACAAATATATACATTTGCTCTGGGGAACTGGCACCCACTCATACCACACCTTGATTCCTTTTACTTCCCCCACCCTTCCTGTCCCTCCCATCTACTTCCGGCCCCAGAGCCCCTTCCTGTAATTCTATTTTTTATTCAGTTTGTTCTTTTCAAGGTGTGGTTATGCAATACACTGTACTGGCTAATAGTGGTATTAATAGTGATCATTGAGGTGCTTACATTTAAATGTTCATTCTAATTGTTCTCCTTAGTAGTCGTTGAAATTTTCCACTGTGATCTTTGATGGTGAAATTTTGTATCATAGGCAGAGTTGTCCTTGGTCTTCATTCTTCCAAATAACATCTTTCTAAAAGCCCTTCATGAAGAGCTTTGTAAAACTCCGTACATATTATAACTTCAAGCTCTCTGTGTACTTGGCTTTATCAGTTCTTTGTGGATTACAGATTTATTGTTTTCCTTTGCCCACTGCTTATTCACAGGAATCTTTCCTTTTGAAATATGGCATTTTTCTCTGCCTGACTATAGTTTCAGGTCATCCAAAACTGACCTCTAATCTTTAGTCCCCTACCCTTTTTAAATAAAGGACTTTCAGTTTGATTTGTTTTCACAGAATAGAATATTGTCTAAGATTTTCTATTTATCTCATTATTATCTTGTATAACATCCATCCTTGATGATGTATATTTTCCAAATTTATAAAAAATTTATTCTATTTGTTGATCCAAGTTTTCATCTGAGGAAATATATATATATCTCTATAGAGGATTCTGAGAAAATGGCACAGTAGGAAGCACCAGGAAGCTTCCTTTCTGCCTTCCTCCCTTCCTCCCTCCCTCCCTCCCATCCTTCCTTCCTTCCTTCCTTCCTTCCTTCCTTCCTTCCTTCCTCCTTCCCTTCCTCCCTTCTTTCCTCCCTTCCTTCTTTGCTCCCTCCCTTCCTTCTTCGCCTTCCTTCCTCCCTTCCTCCCTTCTTTCCTCCCTTCCTTCCTCTCTCCCTTCCTTACTTCCTGCCTTCCTTCTCTTCTGTCTGAAGCACCTATTTTGCAGTCCTGGAGTCTATTGAAAACTTACAGCTTCTGGGGACGTCTAGAATGGTGAATTGAGGTTAATTTAGCCAATCACCTCCCTTGGCTCAGTCGCAGCCACGCATTCCACCTCCGAGCACCCCCTCCCCTCCCGTGTTGGCCTGCACGCAGCTATAGAAGCCAGAATGTTCAGTAGGGTGCTGTCCTTCACATGCCTGGGAGCTGAGTCCTAACCACCACTCATTCTTTCTCGTGGTGTAGTTACAGACATGGGGTCGGGAGGCCACTGTTGTACTCCTTCTATGTCACAAGCCCTTCCCCCTCCTGTTGAAGTGATTTCCAGGGGACACAGGAACAAAGTCAAATAAACCCACAAATACAGTAAAGCCTGGGAAGCAGATTTTCAGAATTACTGCAACATTAGATCCAAATGTCCAATTTTCCACAACAAAAGGTCCAAAAGCATACAAAGAAATAGTAGAGTATGATTCATGGAAAGAGAAAAACAGAACCAACAGAAACTCTCTTCAAGACTTTCAGTGCAAACCTGCTAGACAGAAAATTTGAGATAGCTCAGTGAAAAATGCTCAGACGTTTAAAATGCTAAGGAAATGATCACCAAACAAATGGAAACATCAACAAACAAATTGAAAACTTAAAAAGAAATAAAAGCTTAGCAGATAAAAAGTACAGTAAGTGAAATACCAGATTCACTAGCGGATCTGAGCAGGCAGGAATGGGCCAGAATCAGCGAACTCAAAGATAAAGAAATTGAAATAAACCAGAATGTTTAAACACTGGAGAAACAGGAGAGCCCAAGGAACCTATTACAAACCGTGAAGCAGAGCATCACACACAACGTGCTGTGGGGGTCTCAAGGAAAGAGAAGGGGAAAGTAACACAGAGATTCTTTGAAGAAATAACAGCTGACATCTCCCCAAATTTGATAAGAAGTGTGAGTATAAACGGACAAGGAGCCGGACAGATTCTAGGGCATGAATTCAAAGACAAACCATAGGAGACACATGGTAATCAGACTGCCTAAGGAAAGAGAGAGAGAAAGAGACAGAGACAGAGACAGAGAGACAGAGACAGAGAGAGATAGACTGAGAGACACAGAACACCTGTCAATAAAAATCCTGTATCTGCTAAAACTCTCTTTCAAAAATGAAGGAAAATTGAAGTTACTTCCAGATAAAAGCTGAGAGAAGAAAAATGTAATATACACGTACAATGTAAGATTAGCCTGAACAAAAGAAGATATTCTGGCATAATCAAGCTTTATGGATGAACTTTAAGAACATTATGGTAAGTGAAATAATCTGGTTAGAGAACCCAAAATGCTATGATCCCACTAATCTGAGACCGCTGGAATGGTCAGAATTATGTAGCCAGAAATTGGAGCAGCGGTTGCCAGAGGCTGGGTAGGGAAGTTGTGGGAGTTATACTTAATGAATTTGGAGCAAGGTTTTCCAGATGAAAAGAGTCACGGTGATGAACAGTAGTGATGTTGCAAAATGTGAGTGCACGTAATACCACCAAACTACACACTTAAGAAAAGATAGGGTGGCACTTTTCCTATATTTTATAAAAGTAAAAAATGTAAAATAAATCTCCATCTTAGATCTGCAATGTACTTTTTCCACTGGTGTTAATTTTAGTCTCTGTTGGTGGACATTTTTTGCGGCTGCTTTGGATTCTTAGATGGGTGCGTAGTTTTCTTTGGATAGTTGTTGAGTTATTTGCATATTTTAAAGCCTTCTTGAAGGATAATTTCATGTTGTAAAATTCATGCATTTGAGTTCCACGGCTCTCTTCATTAGTAAATTTACAGAGCAGGCGCCGTCATGTTGGACTCTAACGTTGGAGCCATCCACCAGGCAGAGAAACCTCACACACATTTCAGTCTCTTCTGCACCCAGCCCCGAGCAACCACTGATCCACTTTGTGTTTCTCTCCCATATTAGTTATTGATCTCTTTTTTATTCGTTTGTTTTAAAGCTTTGGATTCCTTCTTACTAGTTCGCAATTATTCCTTTCTATATAAGTACACCAGAGATGAGAAGCCTAAGGCCCAACTTTCCCTCTTTTCCTCATATTAAATAACCTGTGAAAATGGTGTAGGGGAATTAGATAAGAAGCAGGAGGTGAAAAGATTAGTGTCCTGGGGAATACTGATATCCTATTTTAAACTCTGTTACTGTCATTGATTTTGAGGAGGAAAAGGCTGAAATGCTATGGTCTTCTAGATTGCATTTTAACATGCGCTATCTTTTAATGATTATAAATTAAAAGTGCTTCATTTTACCTGTCAGAAAGAACACCTGGACCATGAATGCAAAAGCCATATTTCCTGACTGCTAGAATGAGGGAAGGCTTAAAATAATCAAGCTGAAGAAAAGTCCAGCACCCGGGATTTGGTCACTGTCAGAAATCAATCTGATTTTCCTCTCTGCCTCTCAAGTTGTCAGCTTTACTCTGTGTCACAGCAGACTGGGTTTTTCTTGTGGTAGAAATCTTGGTTTCTGATAGCATCCAAGGTTTTTGTTGAAATTTTTACTTTTATGGGAGATGCGCTTGAGTTTTTGAGGGTAGGATCTTAAGTACAAACCTCACAAGATGATGATAAATACAGACACTTGATTCTAGTTGCAGTGGGGTAGGTGAGGTCCCCACTTCTGGCCTTAGGGAGGTAGGGTACTGCGTTTGGCCCAGGTTGGGCTATCCCTGGAATACCACCTCGGACAGGAGTGTAGTGTTACGTTAGAACATAGGGGTCCTGGTGCACTCAATGCACATGAGGTATAAGGAGAAATAGGCTCCTACAAAAGAGGAGCAGTTTTAGTAATCCCAGAAGATGGAGACCATGCTGAGTGGAAAACAAAAGTTATAAGTAGGTCTTTAATGCATAGTTCCTGCATGGTTCTCCATTATGTTCTAATGCCTCGTGTCCTTCTGCACTTCAGAAACGTTAAAGATGTACAACATAAAGCGTAAACTCTTATGGGACTTTGTCCAATTGGAATTAATTAGAAATGGTACAAGATTGCTTTTTCAAGAAAACAGTGAAACTAAAAGACTATGCGATAATTAGTAGGTAAGAACATTACACAAACTGATGAAAATTGTTTTATATAGAACCTAAAATACTTAAATATTCAAGATATAAGTGTTGGCACTTTCTGTCCATATACACTTCACTAATTCTGGTGATGTGGACATGTGGACACGTGGACAGTACAGCCAGATGTGGGTTATGTCTGTCTGTATAAGATTGCAATGTGCTTTGCAAGCGCTGTTGAAGCTTCCTTAGTTATTAAGCTTCCTTAGGAACTAATTAATATGGCTTATGCTTGAAGATTTTGTGCCAGATTCTATCCTCTGCCATGCTTGTCTCTTTGATAAATGAACTAGTGAAAGATGATTAACTCTAGGTCAGCTCACTTTATTGTAGTTTGAGCAAATTTCAGATCTCCTGAAAGTGATCAAGTGTGGTTTCTTTAAAGTAATTGATTCTACATAGTAGAGAATTATCAGTGTTCCCCAGGAGTAATGGAGAAATTTACTAACAGAACAAAAAAAAAAAAAAACCCAAGAAATATAAAAGGTGCACGTTTTGGACCTAATTTTGCACCAAAGGACGGTTTGAATTGTCAATCCTATTGCCACCTGACATCAGTATTTCTACTGACAAACTTCCGATTGTACAGAGGCTGTCAGCCCAATGGTGTGGACAGGAGACGAGAAATCCTTGCAGGCGATAGTGGAACAGAGAAAACTGCTCCTGGGGGCTAGGTCTTTCCTTGAGGCAGAACTACTGATTTTTTCAAACAAACTAGTCACCAAAAATATATGCACAAAAGTCAATCAATGTTTATATTTTTGGAGTTATTGTGTGCATGGCACTGAAGTAAAAGCTGTATATAAAAGATAAAGAAGATGAAGGCTTTATGCTTAAATAGCTTATAGATTAGCAAAAACATTCTTGAAGTTCAAGGAAAATGAATACAACTTAGTTTTATGAAAGAGGCATAGGCAAGGTTTACGGGAGCTGTCCAGAAGCATTAGAATGGATTCTGCCAAGGGCATCACTTAGGACTTCACTTGAGTGATCAAGGTGAAACCTGAGTCATGAGAATCAGAAGATACATTCTAGATGAGAAGAACCGGGCCACAGAAAGGCTGTGACCTCTGCCGGAGTGAGTCCTTGAGTGGTTCTGTATTGAGGGCTGCTCAGGGTAAGAAAGGAAGTGTAATCTGCATCTGCGCTGTCTGACATGGTAACCACTAATCACGTCACTGTTGGACACTTACATATAGATGACTGTGACTGAAGGACTAAGATTCTAGTTGGGATTTAAATAATTCCATGAGGCTAGTAGCTGTCATACTGGACCAAGCAGACATAGAGTGACTTTTTTGGGACTGGAGTGCTAAGGGAGATAGGGTAGAGGGGTGGGATCGAGGAAGAAGGTCTGTGCTTTGGTAGTGTGAAGCCCGATTCGTTAATTTGAGGAACAGCTCTGACTCACTGCGGGAAGATGACTAAGGAAGATGATGTCATAGAAATTAGTGAGAATCGGGTTAGGACCCAGAGTCAAGCATCTGCTCTCGGCGGTAGTGTACCCTGCACACCCTAGGGCCTCACCCGTCAGGATTCAGATGAATCTTCAGAAAATAGTTCCTGAGGTGATTTCACATGGATGACATTTCGTCATACCAAATGACTATGCATTCTTACTGAGAATCTGTTTAACTTTGTGTCTATCCTTTGGCGTTGACTTCCAAGATGATTTCTGACCACAGCTGCAAATAATGCAACTGATCAAGAGATACTCTTCCAGAAAGCTCTTATCCAGAGCACCTGGACAGGCAGCTCCATGTTGGAAAAGAAAAACAATGACACTCACTCAAATGCGGATAAGAAAGATGACACAAGCACTCTGTCCACCGGAGACATTGGACTTTAGCTTCCTGTCCTTTACGTACTTGTCCGATAGTCCTAATACGGACTTTAGCTTCCTGTCCTTTACGTACTTGTCCGATAGTCCTAATACGAAGTAACATTTATTGAGCAATGTAGCAAATGTTCTGCTTGGATAAAAGAGTTACTTCTTTTATGGACCATATAAGACAGAAGCTGCCATTATTCCTGGATTTGTCAGTGAGGAAAATGAGACACAGAGAAGTGACATAGTGCACAAGATCACACAGAGAGTAAAGGGTGGGACTGTCTCCTCCAAGAGACCGCACTCTTACTATCCGAACAGTCTCTGTGTCTCCACTTCTAGTGACTTGTAACTGTAGAAGTTTAGTACTCAGGTATCAAATTACTGCTTTTGTTCTTTAAACATACACCTGCTTATATAAATATATGACTAAAATGAATATGGGAAAAGTGGCATTTGAAAGCCACCAAGCACTATGCTCCTAAGTAATAAAAAGAGTGAAGAACTTATAGAAGTATGCATAGTTGGCAGTTTTTAAATCACAGATGTCCAGCTTCAAATCAGACTCTGATGTTAAGCTAGGATTTCTTTTACAGGAGGCCAGCTGCATGTGTGTATCAGCCTAACAGGTTTCAATAGCAAAGCATGAAAACGATCAATGCTTTAAAAGTCACTATGAAATCTCCAGACAAAATTGTTTTGTATTTTCTTTTTCTGAGAAAAAAAGGTCCTGTGGTCACATTTTCTTTTGTGTTAGAGACTGGTTTTAAGTATGGTAAATCCAAACCTAAGTTGGATTTTTTTTGACTTTGCAAGTGGGTTAGAGGAGTTTGTATGACTCGGATGATACTGATTGAAGAGGGTGAAGTTTTGTTGTTTTCTCATTTGAGACTTCGTATTACAATCAAGAAGCTGAACAGCAGTAGCTCTGTAAACAGCACCAAAATTTCCTTTTCTCCTTTTTGTCTCTTTACTCTTGGGACACAAGTGTTCAGAGATGGAGCTTGCATACAGGATCGCCGGGAATGTTTTACTTTCAGATTTGCTCATCTGAACTTTCAGTTGTGCACAAATCTTTGAAAAAGTTATTTGGATCCTTCCACTTCACCAGTTCTATCTGGTAAAAGGATTGCTAGAGGGAATCAACTATTTATACAAAGATTTGACAAATGCCTTTAGATTCAACAATTGGCCATTTGGCTAATGGTTCGATAAATATTCACTCATAAGATTGTTTACAAACTGTGTGCATAGGTGCTGTGCAGAGCAAAATAGGGTGCACAGCTCGGTCTCTAAGTGTTTGCTATCAGCTTTTCCTGGCATCTAAAAGAAGCAGTTCCTGGAAAGAATGTATCATCATTCTAGCTCTGCCTACTTGCTTACAATGATGTAATCTGGAAACAGAAACTTGCATAATCACTCTGCTTGCTGAACCTTCAACTTCCTAAAAAACCCAGATGTGACAAGGTCATTTATCATTCATTGAAAATATCCAAGAATTCATAGAGTACCCACCAAGCAGAGATCATGTGAGCTAATTGTCACAGAAGAAACAAAATGGAGTAGAACTAACAAAATTATTCCTCGGGAATACTCTATGTAGAGTCAAAAATTATTTGAAAAATTCACAGTGTGTGATAGAATAGTTAAAATAAGTGTTTGAGAGCACAAATGTTAAATAAATTTGAAAGAGAAATAAAATCAAAGGTTAGAAAAAAAGCTGCCAGAATGGGGATACACAACTTCAATGATATAAAAAGAACACAAGAAGCGAAAGCTCCAGAGGAGTGTTTGGAATATGCATCAACGAAGGTTGTTCAATGACAACTTGGTTTATGTGTATTGACTTTTAGCCTATGAGTAAAAACTTTATTTATGGAAAACTTTTTTAGCATAAAGGTAACAGAAATAGAAGTAAAAAAAAATCAAGATATAATCAGCTTTTTAAATTCAGGAAGCTGGGCGTGGTGGTGCTCGCCTGTAATCCCAGCACTGGGAGGCTGAGGCAGCAGGATCATTGCAAGTTCAAGGCCAATCTGGGTTACTAAATGAGTTCAAGGCCAGCCTGAACTGCATAGTGAGACCCTGTCTCAAAAAAGACCAATAAATAAATAAATAAATGAATTTAGGATGACTTGCTCATGTTAGGGTTCAGATTCATACAAATAGATCAGTTAGATTTCTTTCTCATGTTCTTGCGTCAGTGGTGCCTTCATTCACTCAGTGCTGTGTTGGGCTGTTGCTGTGTGCTTGCCAGTCAGGGTAGACCCGAGAATAAAGTACCTCCCTGGAGGGTTTTTCTGTAGGACAGTGGGAACGGTACATGGTTCTGGTGAAAGAAAGGGTTTAGCAATCAGCCATTTAAATACAAGAGTTTTCAGGTCATTTACGAATATTTTTATTAGCGCATGTGTGTGATTCATAATAGATGTACTTACCATGGGATGTTGGTACGTACACACATCACGTCTTGATCTTTCATAATTCTATCCCCTCCCGCCCCTCTCCCTCCCCGCTCCGAGCCCTTTCTGCTCCCAGTTCCTGGGTCTGCTTCCCTTCCCATCCAAGCACTCAGCTCAGCTTCAGGCTTGCTCATCTCTTCTCTCCATGGCAGCCTGAGTTCAGGCTTCCTCGCACATTTCTGTCCGGTCCAGGTTTTCCTCTGCACACGAGCTTTTCTCCGGTTGAATCACAGATGACTTTGCCTTTGACCGCTAATTTGTTGCATTCGAGTTAAAGCTGTGTCACTTCCCTGTGTGCCCTAGGCACAATCAAAGGAAATTGCTTTGTCTAAGTCAAATGTGAAGTAATTCTAAAGTATAACTTTCGGAGAA
Source organism: Chinchilla lanigera (assembly GCF_000276665.1). Taxonomy (NCBI): domain Eukaryota; kingdom Metazoa; phylum Chordata; class Mammalia; order Rodentia; family Chinchillidae; genus Chinchilla; species Chinchilla lanigera. Next base: position 16,457,985 of record NW_004955441.1, on the reverse strand, counting down.
AATTCCGTGTTTCCTCTTAAAACTGTGACCTTCTTGACAATTTAGAGAAAATAAAATTGTAGTTTGGGAAATGACTGAAATTTGGAGGAAGAGTGTCAGGACGAGGTGTGGGAAGAAGAGTGACGGTTGTGTGACACTGCTTTGGACGAGATGGCTAGCTGGGAAAAGAAAGTCTAGGAAAGGAGGCGCGGGGCACGGAGAACGAGGCAGGATCTGTTCGGAGGGATCCATGTCCCAGAGAAAGAGAATACAGCAAAAATCAGCCGGAGAAAAATCATTATCATGAAAAAGATGAATAATGCAAAACAAGGACCAGAAAACTTTCTTGTAATATCAACCAAAGGAGGATGGATATTTATTTCTCACAAGTAAGCACTGGCCTGCTTAGTAGTTAAGTTTTAACTGAGATAAAGGCCCATGATTCATTTTTTTTCATTATTCATTGATAAGGCATCTTATTTGTTTTCACATCTTCTTGGACAGCAGCAAAATAATCATTCTGAAAATTATCATGGAATGGATGACTTATTGTCCTACAATATTTCACATACTGTGTGTAAGGGAACAAATGTAATTCTTCAAATTATTTTTATTTTACAAGAAAATACTCCCTGTGTTAACTTGATAGCAGAAATTCTCTTATTTTGTTATCATTTATCTTGTCCTCCTGCCACATGTCTTGACTGCCCCAATAGGAAATGCTTTTTTCTTTCTTTTTTCTTTTTGTTGATATCGAGATTTAATGCTGTTCCAGAATTTGAAAACATGATCTCTGACAAATTGAAAGTAACCCTATTTTAAACCAGATTTCTGACTTATAACACTAAATTAAAAACTGTCAGAAAGGAATATATTTTTAAAAGTATATTGTTGTACTTTCAATGGGATCAGAGCCAGCCCTGTACTTCAAAGTTCTTTTAATAAACAGTTGGACATTTTTTTTCTTTTTGATTTGATTTCCTAAATTTAATCATATTCTCCGCACAGATGCAAAGCTTTTCATATTTTTATTCTTCTGGAATGCAATATCTATCCCATCCACCCATGCCAATGGAAAATTGACATGTATATATATTATTTTTTCTTCCCGTTGCTGCTGGAAGTCTTTTAAAAGTAGTTAAAATGTAAGTCCTCTCCTCTTTCTGAAATGTTTAGTTAAAAATAAGGTCAGATTTTAGTCACCTTACAGTGGAGCATACTCAATGGATATGGCAGGTTAGGCTTTTGCAGGAAAAAATCTTGACCAGAGAACTTGGCTATAAATTTATATCCTGAATACCAAATTTTACACAGTGTCACATAATTTTACAGAATGTATAGAACCAAAAGGGGGGATATGACTCTTCTAATGTTTTCAAATTTTTTTTTCTAATAATAGAATTTATCAGTAGTACAACGTAGTATTTGTCTGCTTTTTAAGCCTTATTAATTTTACTGGCCTAGATTAGTGATCATATATATATATATATATGTGATTATCCTATACTCTAAATAAAAGATTGTGATTTCAAGGGACTGGCTTCATCATTTTCCCCAGTGTCCCACTATTCATAATAAATTAGGTCTCTTCGTGAGACTGAGATGGAGATAACCTTCAACTAGGAGCATTCATCGCCCCTGCAGGTGGCAGTAGCTACCAGAGCTTTTCTGTGGCAGGACTTTCCCCTTGGTTGTGGTTGCTCTCCCACACTGCTGCCTTGGGCACTGAGAACTCACAAGAGTCCTGCCTATCTGCATGTGTGAATACAGGAGGAAAGATAGGGACAGAGCAGGGAGGGCAGAGGCTCAGGAGGGCTTGCACCTGAAGGATACAGCAGAAACTGCCTCGTTGATTCCCTGGTTTTATTGCTACTCTGTACATTAAAAGCAGCAGAAGCTGAGAGGCACTTTGTGTCTCCTAAACCTGTCTCCTGAACTGAGGCTCTTCATCAGCTTCCAAAAACCATGTGGCTATCATTTGAAAGATAACTGCAGTGATTGCAATGAAGTGGGAATAATAGGGAATAATTTGTTTCTCACGGAGGGAACAAAGATTATGCTAGCAGCTTTTAGAAGCCCAGTGTTTTGCTTTGCCAAAACTCATCCTCAGGATGATAATGGAAAAAGAGAAAATATTATGGCCATAGTCTGGGAGAATGTTCAGTAGAATTCTATTGGAATGGTAACAGAATTATTATCAGTTCTGTGGAGCTATGAAATGATTTTGAAGGTTAATCAATGAATCCATTTAAAAACCACTGAGTATGTACTACTCTGGAAGAACGTTGTGTACCCTAGAGTCTAAGCAGTAGCAGCCATCAGCAAAGACATTATAGTTTACACAGGAAGCTGAGGGAGGAGGTCTCAGTCATAATGTGATAAAAAAGCACAAGAACGGAAGAGGAAGAGGGTTCCGTGAAGGAAATGGGCGGCAACTGTTGCTGAAGTCCTGAGAGAAAGAAATGCTGAGCTTGGAATCCAGAACTGTGGCAGGAATCTGACCCTGAAGGATGAAGAGAATTGAGACGGTTGGAGAGGAAGGTTTAAGATGCCTGGACTTGGAAGGTGGACGTGGCTTTGCAGCATGGTATGATCACACATCCTTTTGAGAGCAGGAAGTACGTCAGCCTAATGAGTGTAGATAACCCTGTCTAGCAGGACTGAGATATGCTTAAAGCAGTACAATACAACCCAGCGGATGTTGGATACTAGACCAATGAGTTTGGGTGGATCATACAGAATCGTTTAGGGTCTGTTCAAAGGGAGTGATAAAGTGAGGGCAGCTTTTTCAAAGAAGATTAATCTGCCTGTGGAGCATTTGCACTTTTGGTGCTCTCCCTGTCCTTGGGCAATAAATGGATTTCTAAAAGTTACATAGCCTCTGCCTTGTTTGTATCTGGGTTGGCTTTAATGATACTTAACTCAACCCATGGTGAGTTAGTATCTTCCAGCTAAGAGTGTCTCTAAATCCCTGTGGTAGAACGACTCACTGCCCTAGTGTTCTGGGCTCTACAGTTCTCTCGTAATATTTACCCTTAACCCTCTCCACTGTGTGCAAGCGTATTACTTTCTGAACCGTACTGGCTAGCGAGGTCAGTTGATCAGTGTTCCTTTTCCACATGTTCTAGTGCATGGTATTTTTCCTTCTCGTGCTGTATCAATATTTTTTCCCTTTCTTTCTTTTTTCTGTCTGTTCTTTCTTTTTGTCACTTAATTTTTCACCTCCCTGTCCTCCCTCTCTCCCTGCCCCCTTTCTATGATTATATCTTTTGTTTTAATTTCTACCCAAGCACTGGATGGTATAAAATATACCCAGGCCTTCAAATATACCCGTTTTATTGTTTTTCTTAGTATTTTCATGGAATTCTATTGCAGGCATAGGAGGATAGTTAAGAGAAGTGAGCCATCAGACAGTCTAGGTGACATTCCTAGTGACAACCTGCACTGAATGCTTTATGACTTCTATTGGGCTCGCTCTATTCTTATTCGCACCTTCTCGATTTTGTTCAGTGCGTTATCTGTAACCTCTCCATGCCACGTCTTTTGAACCTAACACTTTCTGAGTTTTTTTTTCATTCAGATGTTTAGTACTCTAAGTTTTTGAAATGTCTACATCATTAATTTTATAAATTAACTGGTTTGGTAGTATTTTTAACCAAAGCAAATTCAGCAGTCTTTCCTAACAAAGTTATTTAAGGCAAAAATAAAAAATGATCAATTAATCTCTTATTGGTAAATTATAAGGGTATTCATTCATTTTAAGTTTTCATGGTCTAATTGGATTTCCGTCATCTCTGGAAAGCCTTTGCAGTAGTCCCATCCCGTGCTACACCATCTTTTCTGTAACTCTTGGGTAATGTAGTCACTACCAGAGAGTGTAAGTCTTATTGTTGTCATTCAACCTGCATTGACCTGCCTGTGTGCTTGGATTCTAATAGAATAGGTAGGTAGGTCCAAGCAATGTGGATGTATGTTTATTCCTTCCAGAGCACCCACATCTAACACTGACTGTATGGAGAGAGGACTTCTTCATCTGAGAAGGAGAGGGAGAGGAAATGGGAGAAGGAGGGAAGGAGAGAGCGAGGGAGTTATAGATTGAGCAGGAGAGGAAGATGGAGAGAGACAGTAAAATATTCTTTACTATTTTTCCAGATAATTTACCAAAATTAGATGTGAAAATGGATTGTTCTTAAATCAGAGCCTACATGTTTGCTTGCTTGCACAGCGGCTGAACATATTTAAAATATTTTAAACTAATTGTGAGCATTTAAACGTCAGAATGTTCCCCAAAAACATTAAGGTGTCTATTAAAAACGTAAACAAAATCTCAGCATCCCTGACAAGGTGGTCTCTATCCCAGCAGAAGAGTAACCAAGTAGCAGTGAGCTGCTGGTGCCGATGGCAGACAGAGAAGGCTCTCTCCTACCTGCAATGCCCATCTTTCCCACTCCAGTTTAAAATTCCTAAGTCAGATACAACTAGTTAAATATTGCATGGTTTCTCTTATTTGAGAAACCCAAAATATTAATGAATAAAATAAGGGAGAGATAGGAGGAAACAAGAAGGCAAACTTTCAAAAATGACAGAAAAGGTCAAGACGAGAAGGAAGAAAGGGGAGGAGGGGGCAAAGGGATGGAAAATGATCAAAATATGATAAATGCACGTACCAGTTCCCTCAGACAAACATCACTATTCTGTCCTGCAAACACACACAAGTAAAAGGAAGAAGTAAAATACAATCCCTGTCTGGCCTCTCTGGGCACCTGCGTTTATGACTGTTGAGTAAACATGCAGTGCCATCTCGGAGTCCCTTTATGATGTCTGAAGATGCCTAGAAACATCCTAATCTTGGCTCTACAGTGGTTATCAGATTTCAGGAATAAAGAGCAGCGACGTGGACAGAGTGACAAAGGCAGCTCCTCAATGCAGAGCTTCTCTGCAAGCCCTAAGTTCTGAATCGACAACTCCAGGGTATCTGAGTTTGCTAAAAACACCAAAGGCGGTGGTGAGATGCATGTCATTCGTGAGATATTCAGTGAAAACTTCTCATGACTCTTGGTTCCTGAAGCCAGGTGTACTTGAAGCTTTGCTGACAAATCATTTCAATTTTAAAAAACAATCACTTGAAAGTAATCCTAGGTGTTGGAAAAGCAATTTCTCATTCTATATCATGCTATTCAGTGTTTAATTTGTGTCTGATATTTGCACAGTAAAGAAATTCTTCAATAGATACCCTTATCATTTACCAAAAGTAACTGTCATACCTTTGCCCTAACTTTATCTGGCAATAGTCACTGTAGAATCTGTCTACATAATATCCTCATGACAAACTAATACAGGTAGTGGCTGAAATGTATTAGCATATTTAGCTGAAACAAAAGTTAGGTTTTCAAGGAGACAAGGCCAATGTACTCTATACTGCTTTGGATTAATGATATGATTGTCACCACCATACATGACTGAATAACATTAATTCTGGTCCCCATGGTGGCCTGTGTAGGAACTTTATATCTCCTTTGGTGACTTTGAGAAATTTATACCTTTAGAGAAGGTACTGTTTACTTTTTCTCTTCACCTCTCAACTGGGCACACTTCATCCAATTTCTCCAGCCCGTATTTCCAAGAACCATCCCAACTGAGGAATCAGATTTTTATGGCTCACTTTCTGTGTTATTAAACACATGTATCACTTCGGTTTTATGGCCAGCTAATGGGACCACTGTTCCTAACTTCAGAAGGTTGTTCTTTGGGGACCTTTTGAGTGTGGAGAAGAATGGAAGAAAGAACATAAGATGGCTTTAAAGTAATAATCAGAGGGCAGCTCAGCCCACAAGGCGACCACTGTTAAATGTGTAAGTGCGCACTAAGAGCTTGCCAGTCTTATTTTAATTATGACGAGAGAATAAGCTGTCTTCAAAGTTAAACCTAAGAAGAATAAAAAGATGTAAGAAGGGGGAAAAACCGAGAGAATCACCTTTAGCTAGGGCAGTGAGAGGTGATTAACGTACTGTTGTTCTAGAGTTTCCCAAACTTGTTATTTCTAGTTCTACCACAAACCATTTTAAGAATTAATACTAATATGTTGCAAGTGGCTTGTGGTACTTTCTTTTTCTGTCCAAGCATGAAAGTTCTCTTCAAAAGAAATAATCATTCTCTCTCTCTCTCTCTCGCTCTCTCTCTCTCTCTTTCTCTCTCTGTCTCTCTCAGTCCCCTTCACTTTGTTTTCACTATAGAGAGAATTTTAAAATCTTGAAAACTGCAATGGTTACATTGTATCCCCACCTACCTACCCTGATCAAGAGATACATTTTATGGGTGGTGTCCTTTCCAAGGTCTGCACATTTATGAAATTGTTCAAAACACCCCACTCAATTTATTTATTTATTTATTTTTTTGCGGTACCGGGGATCAAACTCACGACCTTGCACCCAGCTCAATTTATTAAGTAGGCACTGGACACTGAACGAATCGCAAGACTGAAAGTGTTGAAAGATTTGAAAGACATAGAATTCCAAGTGTCTTTAGCCTTAACCTGCAAGAAAATAATGAATGGATTTTTCTTCTTTTAGTGTCCAAGTCTACATCATTTTTTATGGCAATTTTTTGTTAAAAATAATAGTTTTGCTTGATTTCAAATGGTGCAAGTCTACCCAAGTGATCCAAAGTAACATGAAAATGTAAAAGGTCTCATTCTTCCTCAGACCAGAAGTTATCTGTGCCGATCAAATCAAAGACCTCATGGTCCCATCTTGAACTACAGAGAAGAAAACAAAACAAAAATTTTTAATTTTTTCTTAGTAAAAAATGTTATTTTTGCAGTATTTTTTTCATCAACAGCTTACCATTTCCTCTAGTCTCAATCAGAATTTAATCCTCTTTTCTCTCCAGCTAATAACTTTGAGTGGCAGGCGAACAATTTTTTTTTGTCACAGGGAATAATTAAAAAGAGCTGAATTCACTAATTTAAAGCTGTATTCTTGGTAGAATACTGGTTAATAATGACTTAGAAGTCTTGTCCTGGCTCTAGATTTAGAAAGAAATTAAAGTTATTGCATTTCTCCTTTTTAATTTTGATTGACAAATGCAGTTGGGAAATCTCGTCACAGTCAAGTAGAACAAGAATCTGACTAAATTAAGAAGGATTTAATACAAATCCAGGACAGCTCAGTGACTTGATCTGTTGGTGAACTTTCCAAAGTCTAGTCATCATTGTTGAGCATGGCCTCCAAACATCAGAAGCTCAGGTTGAGAAGAAGCATTTTCATAAATGCTCACCAACCAATCAATGAGAGGGTGTGCTTGTGAAAACCATTTGCAGCATTTGTATGTTTCAGAGTTTGGCTGAGTGTAATGAACACATTTTTTGAAAGTTTTAGTTAGCAAGTAATAACTGTAAACAGTATTTATGAGGTGTTTTGTTATATATTTACATTGTAAAATAGTTAAATCAGGCTAATTAAACATTTTAGCCCAAGTGAGGACAATTTAGTTTGTCTCTTTCAAAATTATCAAGGAAAAATCCCCAACTGAGAAGGTTGAAGGTACTTTCTGTATGTCCTTAGATGTATGATTTTGCTTATCACAAACTAGAAATATTTGATACTTGCAATTCCAAAAAGCAAAGTTAGAGGGATTCTTTGTTCAGTTTGAATATTCCCTATATTTCCTCAAACATGCAGTGGATGATTTCTGCATTCCCAGAAGAGTGCAAGTGGGTCGTGGTATATTTATTCGGTTAAATTTCTCTGTGTATTTGTTGGGGCCATAACAAATAAAGAAATTATTATGTTTCATTTATTCAATCTTCCAGATAATGCATTTTAGACAGCAAAAGTAATACTAAGTTTGATATTCAGTTTGCACATAGGATTTCGTGCCTGTCATGCCTGATTAGGTCAAAGGCTTTTCTTTCCTTTTTTCTTAAAGCTACAGCAAAATGCTAGACGCAACCTGAAGTACATTAGGTCCTCTGTGCTGTTTTCTGTGGAAGAGGATGCACAGCAAATGCCTGCCAGAGAAGGTTCCTTGCTATCCGACGTGTGACCAGAGGTCTTTTCGCATGCTATTATGAGATATTATAAGCTGTGACACTAGAGACAAGAACATTTTAGCAATGTTGAATAAAGTTAAGACACTTTAGCTCACATTCAGGATTTCGTGAATAACCATTTAGAATTCATTTATTGCTTGACTTGAGAACTTTACCCAGCTCACTTTGAACGCTTCATTCTGCTCAGGAAATGGTAGTTTTCCTCCATGCGATCCAGTCCTATTCAGTTTCCTTCATTTCTGAACACTAGAGAAGTGCTGTCTTTACATGACTCTGCTACAGCTTCCATAATTAAATAAATAATTGTGCGACGGGAGAACTTAATTAGGACAGTAACTTTCCTACCGGTCATTCCTTTGACTCTCCCTAACATGGAAATATTGTTAGGCAAAATGAAAAGAGAATAAAGATGTATTTCACTGAAGACTGGGAACGTAGGAAACGTAGAGCACCTCCCTGGTTACACTTGTCAGCTATTTTCTCCTCATGGATATGTTTGACATTTACGTGAAATACAAGACAATGGAGTTGCCCAAGATTAAATGCAGGCTTTGCATTATCCATACCATGTCTCAATGTTCTTCCACGTAAAATACTTTTACTTCCTCAGTATAATTATTTGAGTCAAATTAATTAGTGAAGCCATAAATATCTTTCTTTCCTATTTGAAAATCTAAAACACTACAACTAAAGTAATCCTAGCCTCTACTTTGATCAGATATTGGTAGGTAGTTTGTTTATACTCTATACAAAAAAAGAATCAATATTTATTCTTCTACTGCCATGTTTGTCTACGAGATTCCTTCTAAAATCCTCTATTCTTATCTGCCTTGTTTCTGCTGCTTAAATCTTATGCGATGGTTTGCAGGAAAACGTTTCTGTCTAGATGTTTCCGGTTTGTCATATTGCGTGTTCTAGTATCTACAGTGCTTCAATATTTTTCAAGGAAGGAATCAGTAAGTCTGCTCATCATCAAAAATTCAGTCTAATCTGTAATAATAGCCAGGACTTTTTTTACTGTTGCCTTGAAGTTGCTAATGGCAGCTTTGGGATCCCAAGGAGAAGCTGTGTAAGAAAGGCCACAAAATACTCTTGACATTAATACTTTTGTATTTTTGCTCAAAGCACTCAAATGACCTTGCTGGAACTACTAGAGGAGAAGGGGGGAGGGGTGGCATGGTGAACTGCCGTCTGTCTGCTTAGATTTTTAAAAATAGATTAGACATCCATCTCTGCTGGTGTTTTAAGCAATTACCTGCCAGGTATATATCAGCTGGGTTATTTCAGGGTTTTCTAATGCTATTAGAGTCTTCCGTCAATGATGATCAGAAAATGTGCAACCTGAGAGGGAACTTATAGGTAGTAGAGTAGACTTCACTAAGTAGTGAAGTCACTACTTCACTAAGTAGTAAAGTAGACTTCACTAAGTAGCACTTACAGCTGTGAGATTTAAGGGGGAGAAAACTGCTGCTTTTGTAATGGGGGAAGAGGCAGTGAGAATGAGCGGTGACTTCTGAGGCTTGCTGTCAGCTCCTCAGTGTTTGCATAGAGCCGGGAATCTGCCTGAAACTTCTCTGCTACTTCTGTGATCTGCTGTTTTGGTTCTCAGGTGGTGGCTCACGCGCAGTCTGCATTTATTTGATCAAATGCTCTTCCAAATTGTGGTGAGGGTTTCCTTAACAGAGTTTCAGCAATGGCTTGCAGTCCACTCTGTGGAGTGTATCTGTCCCTTGGTTATAAGAAGACGCTGATGCTCTAAGGAACTTTTATTTGGTTGTCCATCACTTGGGGTCCTCCTTGAAGAGGTTCTGAAAATTACCTTTATCATTTTGCTGAAACGCACAGCATGGATTCCTGTTAGATATGGGCTGCGGGAAGTTCCCTTGTCTTCCCGTGGTATTCTGATTTTTTTCTCTTTGCTTTTGATTTGTGTTGGCAACTATTCCTCTAAACTTTTCAAAAAATTATTATTCTAAGTTTACGTTAGACCACACTAATGATTTTCCATGGTTTTACTCCATGACTGTTACTTCAGGTTGGCACTCCATGTAAGTTCTTGGCCCGAGCATGTGAGATTTCCATGTTCATGGGCTTTTGTTTCCAGAGCACACAAGAAGAGCTTTGTCTGTTCAAATCAGAATTCACGTTTAGTTACATTCATGTAGCCGGGCAAGTGAAAGTTATACATCCACTCCAGGGTCTTAGAAAAGGTCTCAGCTGTACCTGTTCCTCATTAGCTTTTATTAGATGTTCTGCGTCGTTGGAGGATTTCACATTAAACAGGAATTCTAGACACTAGCAGAGAGGTGTTCTCTGGGTGTATGATTTGGGAGAATAAATACTTCCTAGAAGCTTCAGTTTCTGTGTGTGTTAACAGTAAATATCAACCCACGTAATAACGAAGAACCTTTCCTGTTTTACAACCCGATGCCTTCTTGAGCATTTATGTGGTTCCATCACAGGCAAAACCTTTCTTTGCCTTGCCAGTAATAGAGGTTTTCTTTCTCTCTGTCCATGTCTTCAATTTAGTTTTCTTTCCCAGGAACCTAGCTGGTTTATCAACTTTTGTCTGAAATTCTTGCCTTCATTCAGAATCTAAGAATTACCAGAAATCTCATAGAACTCTGTGTCTATAGAGGCAGCTCATGCAGTACCTTGTACACTGGTGGAAACATCGGTGTGGTGTGGTATG
>NW_004955441.1:16443855-16446699 GCF_000276665.1 Chinchilla lanigera | reverse complement strand
GTGTGTGGTGTGGTGTGTGTGGTGTGGTGTGGTGTGGTGTGTGTGATGTGGTGTGGTGTGGTGTGGTGTGGCATATCTATTCCACGCCAATTTTTAACTGTTATTTTCCCTAGAGAATTCCCCGTGATTGTACTGATCTAAATGTTCTTACATTAGCTGCCCTTTAGAACTCCTCTACAACCCCGGCTGTTCATTGGTCAGAAATCTTCCTACTGTAGGCTGTATATAGTCCTCTTTCTATCCACCCTGTTGATCCTAAGAATAAAGGTATCCAGTGGACCTCAGTCCTGCTGGGGCAACTCTCTCCTTCAGCAACTTTCTCTAAATGATTTGTTTGTTTTTACTTTACTTATGCAGAATAATGGGTACATGCATAGGTGATATATCTTGATCAATTCCACACCTCCTCCCCTTACTTCCCTTCTCCTACAACTTTAAACTTTACATGTCAGGCACCTCCAGTTCAAGCCCCAACCAGACACTCAAAAGTTTACTATCTGCAAATGGCCTAAACATCTTTCTCAGACCTCTGACCACTGAATTCTGGTCCTTTTAATGTTGCTTTTCATGGCCTGTATCCTTGTTTTGAGAATTTGTGTACACTAGATTTTTTAATGTTTTCTTCTAAGTAATTACTTTGAGAAAATCAAGGCCTGTAAGGAATGTAAAGAAACACAACTGAAAATTGAAGCAATACATGACCCAAGTCACATCAAAATAAGACATTTTGAAAAGACATTGGTGACATAAACTATCTGGTGAAGAAGTGTAGCATGACTGTCCTCACCTGACAATCTATATGTGTACTTTATTTTGCACTGGGAATCTGTAGATTTTTAAATTGCTTTAATGTTTATTTTGAAATTATGATGCTAGTGCCACCATTGGATCTATACAATTAGTATAGTTTGCAGGAGTAAAATAATGTTTAGATAGAATGTATTTCAATTTCTGTTTAAATGACACATAGCACCTGGAAGTTGTTTTAGAATTGTGAAGGGAAAGAAGTAACGCTGTGTTGCAGTGTATGTCAAAATTGTTGACAAACAAACACATGCACAAACCCAAAACTGCAGCAGAAATAACTTTGTTCATACCTCTTCTTAGTGCTGTTGAGACCGTTTAATGCATTTGTTTTTTAAAGCATTATTTATTGTCCTGACAGTAGAATTACCATACAGGGCTTTTGTCAGGAGTGTTTGTCTTTTTTGATTTATTAATTTTTTCCCTGAAAAAAATCCAGGGACATAAGACTGGTAATCAGCAATTGCAAATTTCTATGCCTGACGGGCAGGGCTTCCTCCTTCTGGCCTTTAACAGCCCATTTAGCCTCCCTGTCCATTTACCATCAGCAAAATGTAAATAGCTGAATTAATCTGAATAAAGTGCTTTGAAGATGAAAACTGCACAGCACTAGAAGTGGCAGTGGAACATTTCTTCCTTTATTGAAGAAACATTTATTGAACTTAGTGTCAGTTCTGTGCAGAGCATTTTAGAGATCACAGAAATGTACAAGACCAGGTCCTTGTCCTCTACAACAGCCATTCCTGTCTAATGCCCATCTAGCCTCATAATTGGGAGGTCAAAACTAGTTAGTTCCACACTGGGCTTGGTTAGAAAGTACAACACTGATCTTGGTTACACCTTGAAGGAATGAATTCACCAAGGAAAAGTCTTAATTCTTTATGCATAACAATAGCATAAACATTGTAAAGTTTTATCTGCAGAATTCAAATGGATGGATGAAACACTTAACTCTCAAGGGTGTTCCAGGAATGTGTGAAGTTTATTCCATTAAACATTTGCTTCCAAATAGTTTTTATGGGTTTCTCTAATAATATAACTATACAATATAATAATAGAATTATAACTATAACTATATAACTACAAATCTAGTTCATGCAGTTAAAGGTAGCAAATTAATGGTTACCTCAATTTATCATTTTCTAGGCTGTCATTGTTCCTACTGTTATTGCTGATAGTACTACTTTACTCAAAAGTGATATAATTGTGCTAAACAGCTATTCTTTCTGGTATTCCAAGACTGATATTGACCAAGGGTCATTGAAATTACTATGACACAGTGCCAGAGAACCAGGGTCTGGGCCAAACAGACATCAACTTCTCATCCCCAACAAATTAAAGACGTAGGATCATGCAAAATACTCAAAACTTAAAAATCAGTTATACCTGAAAGATACCTTGAGAATAGCCATTTCCTAAGAGTTCTGAATACCAGCAATAAAGCAACCCACCATAGGCAATTTATAAGCATCACCCCAGAAATTAACTAAATAAAGAAAAGAAAATGATAAGACACTTAAACAAGATGCAACCCCACACATCCAGTTCACCAAAGGCAACCCAGGGGGCAGTGAGGCGGGACAATCCTAAAGCCACCCACCCAAAGTGGTGACAACAAAGTAATTGAATGAGGCTCTAGAAAAAATCAAATCAGAAATATTTTCTCAGATGACTGCATTGTGGACTGGTGTCCACAATGAAAACCATGCTTAGTGACTCTAGAGCAGATACAGACAAAAAAAACAGAAGAGCTTAAGAAAATTATGGAAGCCACAAATGCCGAGCATAGGAAAGAAATGGAAGCCATAAGGCAGATTCAAGCAGATCCAGGAGAATAAAAATACCATTGCAAATGTCCCCAGCATATTAAGCCAGTGTGAGGAAAGAACCTCAGGCTTGTAGCTAGTGATCATGAAGAGAACGATCTTAAAAATGGCAAGGGACCATGAGAAATCAATCCAGTTACTGCTAGATGAGTCAAAGAAGAATAACTTAAGATTGATTGGAGTCAATGAAAAGCAGGAGAAAGCTCAAATTATA
>NW_004955441.1:16409772-16443755 GCF_000276665.1 Chinchilla lanigera | reverse complement strand
TGTATATGTATATGTATATATAAACAGTTCATGGATGTCATGGCAGAATACTTCCCTGGTAGTGAAAAAGAATTTGACATACAGTTAAGTGAGGCATATAGAGCTCCAATTAGCCATGATCAAAGAAAAATCTACAGCTAGGCATATCATAGGAAGATTCCATAAATTCAACACAAAAATAGAATCTTAAAAGCTGCTAGGGAAAAGAAACAAATCACCTATAAAGGAAAGCCCATCAGAATCACAGCTGACTTCTCAGCACAAACCCTCAAGTCAAGGAGAACTTGAAGTACTTCAAGTTCTAAAGGAAAACAGCCTTTAACTCAGGTTGATACCTCGCAAAACTATCTTTCAAAACTGATGGAGAAATAAGATAATTTCATGGCAAAGAACATTTGAGGGAATTTATGACCACCAAACCATCACTCCAAAATGTTTTGAAGGATGTTCTGGAAAGAGATAACAAGGACTACAACTCCATGAGCCTCAACAGAAGGAATTCACCAGGCAATGCAAACAGTTAAACATAGAGAGGAAAAAAGGTGGGGGGGAGCCAACAACAGGAAAATAACATGATGAGGATATGTCAATATGTATGAGTTACAACCATCAGTGTTAATGGTCTCAGTTCACCATCAAAAGACACAGATTGGCAGAATGGATCAAGAAGCAAGGTCCAACAGTATGCTGCATACAAGAAACACATTTAATTCAAAAAGAAATTCATAGACAAGGAATGAAGGAAAGTTTGGAGCTCTTTGCACAGACTGGAGTGTGCCATTAAGAATATCTTCCAAACAGAAAAGAGAAATCTTCCAGGCATGTCAGAGCAAGAGGAGGACATCAGCGGAAAGATGTGTGAAACCCAGGCAAACCTACCTACTACTTAACTACTACTTCTAAATCCAGGTTCTCTTCTCTGTAAAACAGGAATAACAATTTATGTGCAGAGTTGTTAGGTAAGGATAGGTGAGGAAAACTGTGTTGCTCATCATAGTGCCTGGCATTTGTTGTTTGGACATGTAACATTACATGGACAATGTAAACCTTGTTTAGGTTCCTTTCCCTTTCAACTATAAGGCAGTTTAAATGTGTTTTGGAGTCCATTCAAGTAAATAGTCTAAAACAGCAGGGCAAAGTTCTCCTTAGCATTGAAATGAGTATTTTATCCTTACTTTGTTCAGACAGTCATACAGTGGACAAAGTGGCTTTGTTGACACCTGGCCAGTACGTCATCCTAACATGGCCCCAAACACTTTTAACTTTTATGTGGCAGGACCGTAAAGATTGCCTTTACAAAGCAGCTGAATTGGCCCATCATCTTGATTTCCATATTCTATTCCATGGCCTCTATAGTACTTAGCATGCTGCTAAAATAAAATAAAATTTTCCTTTAACTTATTAGCTCTCTTCTCTTTCTGGGTATCTGATAATTATTTTATTTGAATGTAATATTTCTATATAAATTTGGATTTAATATTATATAATTTTTTTTCTATGTGTGAGAAATGTTACCCTTTTAATCACATTCCAGTGGAAATCTGACACGGCATTAGGCATCTAAGCATCTTGCTTTACTAAATTGCATCCAATTTAAGTAAAGGAATGTATGTGGAGTAGTTAGAACTATATCCAATTATTTAGTTTAAGCAGAGGTAATAACAAGAGTTTGAAATAAAGCTGACTTTGCTTCCTTTTAGTTTTGCAGCAAATGGATGCCAAGAAAAATTATCTTATTATTTAAATCAGTATTATAGAAATGAGGTATTCGGGTAGGATAATTTTCCTTATTTGTTTGGCTTTCTGTGACATCAGCGAATAAAGCAACAAAATACAAAGGTATCCTTTGAGTTTTACTACCTTAAAGATTAATTCACTTTCATTTGGTTTGCTGTTGATGATAACTTTATACATTTTTAAAATACCATGCTTAATATAAATCTTTGGTGTTAAACAATTCACACTGTCCTTGGATGCTCTTTTTGAGCATGAGGAATGCATTCAAAAATCTGCATGAGATTAATTTTACTTTTAGGCATCCTTTTTTTTCTTTAAGAGGCAAGCCATCTTGGAACTCCTTTAATGTAAGTATTTGTGTAAACATTGATAGTGTAAACTCTACCTTTCATTGCCAAAAGGTAGTGAGGTGACCACCTGTCCACTCACCTATTTCCTGGTGTTACTGGATGAGTTGGGGAACTTTTCAATGCAAAAGGAGGGGATTCAACTCAACCTGGCTAAAGCATCAGAGTATTTATATTATGAACTCAAGAAAACCTCAGCCCAGCAGGTGAAAGTTGTGTCCATGGCTCCTTGATTTTTTCTCTTTTTCCATTTCTCTATGTTTTGTCCTAATGTTACCAGTCTCTTTTCTGCCTTTTCAATTTCAACTCCTATCATGTGCCAAGCAGTGTTCAACAAGGAGCATTCCATTCTCACAGTAAAGCTCAACTTAGTAACTCTTAAGTATTTGATCTCTCTGCTCAACTTAGTAACTCTTAAGTATTTGATCTCTCTGCTCAACTTAGTAACTTGAGTATTTGATCAAATTGCATATATTAAATAATTTTCTCTTGCCCAGGTAACCAGTTATTCAACTTTTTACCCAAGATACAGTGATAAAGAAAGAATTCCTTGACAAACAGATATCAGAAGTGCCAGAAGAGAGAGAAAGTAACAAAGGAGTGTAGTCAAGAAAACATCTTTCTCCTGAGCTCCTTGCTTTATGCTCCTTGGGACTTAAAAGTTTTTCCATCAGACTAAACTGAAAACTGTTCTCTTTCCTGAGCTTTACTCTTTTTACTGTATCTAACCTTTCTTGTACATTAAAGAAAAGGTGAAGGACTATTTTGCTACTATGTAAGACTTAAGAGTTACTTCTGATAGGATTGAAAGCAAAGCACAAAGACTTCATGTTTTACTTGCTTCATCATTATCACTCTGCAGAATTAGACGCCTTGTCTCTGTTGTATTCTGGTTCTTCATCGCCGTGTGGAGTGGTCAGTCATGGTGGTGAGGGTACGTACGGCAAGGTATCTAGAAGAGAAGACACATTAAGCCAATACCTGTGGCCAGTTTCATGTGAAATTTTGGTGGTGATCTGAATACAGAGTGAGAAGATTTTGGTAAATTTTATAAAGTTGAGCTCTGGACCCGCCAAAGCTGGGCCAAATTATATTTTAAGTCTAAGTTTTTACGATCTTATTTCTGGTTACACACACACACATGCACACACACACACACACACACACATGTTTTTTTCAAGCGTTATTTTCATCAAGTTCTAATACTTTTTAGGCAATGCACGATTTAATAAGGCTTTAATTTTGCTTGTTATTTTAAAATTAGAGCAGTGATTTTGTGCAAAAGTGAAACGATTATTAAATACTTTTTCTACTTTACTTTGCCCTTTTAATGGACTGTTAAGTTTTAGTTGAAATTCTGTTGTTTTCATATATTTTTTGATAGGCTCTGATTCATATTATCTCCCCAGTGGATGGAGAAACCAAGAGTGATTGGGGAACTGCAAAGCAATTAAATTTAGATTTACTGCTAATCATTTCAACTTCTGGGATTCAGCCTAATTGCAAGCCCAAAGAGGATACTCATGAGGACTGTGGTCGTATAACTTGCCCGGTGACTTTCAGTAAGACACATGTTTGTGAAAGCCACTGCTTACTGGGAGAGTAAACATTATTGCAGCTTAAGTTTCCTTGCACTCTTTCCAACTCAGGATTTATTGAATGTAATTTAATTAAATATATAATTTAAAGAAGTGGGTAAAATGTGATTCGTTTGTTCCCACCCTCTTTTTTTTTTAGGACAGGCAGCCAATGTATAAACTTCTTAGCAGACAACAAAAGCAATCTATGGCATTGTCTATGCATAGCTTCCATTAATGTTAATGGATCTTTCTGGGCATAGTTTCTATTAATGTTAATGAGATGTCCTCTTGGAGAAAAGAAAAGAAAACAGACCGTCATTTGCTTCAAGTATTTTCCACTGTAGGCTGAGACTGAATGTCTAATAATAAAATATACTGACTCGAAAGACAGGAATCATTTATCTTCTATTTTTGTTTTCAGTATATATTTGCTGCTTTGTAAAGTTATATTTTCTGGAAATCTGTTGGAAATGCAGCTGTGTCCCTTGTATCAGCAGAACTAAATTTTTGTGCAGCTGGAGATCTCCTTTACATTTAGTGTATTACTGTATGATTTTTGTAATAACTACTGAGTTGGGCCTGCATCCACCACTTCAGCAGAGTGCATCTTGGAAATGGTGGAGTGGTAGTTAAATACCAAGGTAAGTGAATAATGGTTAGGAAAAAGGGACAGGAAAGGTGTATTTCTTGACATTTATTCAAGGTCAATCAAACACATCTGCAGCAGAAAGAGCAATATTCTAATATGTGCTGCATACCCAATATGTCAATTTCTGTATTAAAATTGTATGCTGAAAAGGGCATATGTTTAAAATCCTGCCTAGTGGCAGCATTTTAATAGTCAGTCTGGTGCCAAAATGGATGGAATACATTTTTATTCCCAAGACTGTTATTTTCCTTTCTTTGCTGTTCCTTTCTTTGTTCTGTTCCTGGGGTCTTTTGAATAAAACAGCATATTTTGTAATGCAGTAAATAGGTCACTCATAATTTTCCAAAACAGAAAGCTACCTTGTGTTTAAAAATCGTGGGCTATTCCACAAGAAAATGATGAATAGCATGAACTCCTTTAAAAAGGTCACATCAAAAAAAGTATACCCAGATTCGTTCACATTACCCTGGTAGGATGTGGGCATACATGTAATGTGGATTAAACTCCATAGGAAATTTTCATTTTCTTTTCTTTAATTTTCTTTACTGCTAATTCTCATGCCATCTGAAACTTGGTGTTCATGTCCCTAGATCAGCATACAAATGAGAATTTCATTAACTTTAAAGCTTAACTGTAACAGAAAATATTAATATTAAAGCTGGAATCTTAGTTAATGTGTTTTTGTGGAAGGAGACATGATTTTTCTTTGCTCGCTTGTCACTCGGTTGTCCCAGTTTCATTTGCCTTTTCCATTTCTGGCTCAGTTTGAAAAAAAAATCTTGAAGAAGAAATAGCTAGAGCTCTCTTATCCCCAGGATTTTGTATACTGTCAGCTCCTGTTACTGGCAGAAAGCCAGATGTATAATTTTATATGCTTAAAGGTACATGAGACAGAAAACGCTGGAAATATACTTCTGTGCTACCAAGAAATTTTGAAACAAAAAAGAAAAAGAATATAGATTTTATATTCAAGTATTGCTACTAAATTTAGAACTACAGAGAATCAACACTGTGACTTGATAGATAGCATTACTGCTGCCTTTTCAATAAATGAACAGTTGATTAAAGACCATTACAGTTACTGGTCCTGTGCTGAGTGGGAAGATAGAAAGTGATGGAATATTGAAAAATAAGAGCGTTTATATTAGTGTCTGCCTACGCATGAAGAGTTACAAATATTACTTGAAACGCTGATTAGTAAATGCATGATGAATTATGAATCAATGGTTGAGGAAGCTCAGTGAGGCTAAGGAAGTTCTAGATGCTGTGGTTACAGCAGATTATTTTGGGGTCTTTAAAGAATCTCCTAAGATCAAAGTTGTGGCAACAGGAGGAAAAGATAGCTTCAAACATTTTAAATTACATTTGGTACATAGTTACCCATGAAACAATTTTTGGAAAATGAGATGTACAACCCCACTGGTGAGATATTCTAGAAAGAAAACACAAAAAAAAGTACGAGGATAAAAGTGTGGTGAGTGGTTTTCGGTTACTGTGGTGGACTACGGGACTGACCACAGCAGGACACAGTGAAGCCCTGGGGAGGGATGTGAGTGTTTTGTAACTTGCTGCTGAGGTAGTTACACAAATGTGTGCATTTGTTATAGTCATTGATCTGGGTGCTTTAAGGATTTATGACTCTATTATGTTCATCTGATCCCATGTATTAACAATGGGAGGAAGTAGGTTTTCCTGAGAAGTCACCTGTAATATATATTGAAATATCATCAATATATGAAAAATCATGTCCTAGATTCAAGGCACTTCAGTTAAAATAACTTTAAAATTAGGCTCTTCGATCTTGATTGCTTGTCTAAGACAGCCTTAGCATGCAAGAACAGGATTTAGCTTGGTGAACAATACAGTCTATGTTTTTATTAAGGTCAACAGAAACAACCTGTGTCAATTCTCCATGTCCTCCTTTCTGGAGTATTCACAGCATTCTACATGGTGATCACTCCTACTGCCAAAGCCCTCGGCCTCCTGGTGTCCAGGCCAGAACACTTTCCTTGTTTTCTTTTGCTCTTCTTTTGCTTCTCTTCAGTTTCCATTTCTGATTCGGTCTCAGTTTTCTGATCTTTATTGGTTAAAAACCCCTACATTTAGATTTAGCTCCTTTTTACTGTGTATACTCAAGCCCCTGGAGATCCCTTTCTCTCCCAAGGTTTTAAATAACATCTGTAAGTTTAACTCCAAATCTGATCTTTACATCCTAAGTTCATTACCCTATTCGCTACCCCATCTTGTATAGACTGTAGCTGCCAAAAAGTAATCTGATATTTCTCTCAAAATCTAGTCTTTCCACCATCTCTGTCTCAAAGGATGTCAGTCCTGCTTCCTGTTGTGCTTCCAGAAGCTTTGAAATCATCTCAAGTTCTTCATTTTTGCCCCTACTTCACAGCCACTCTGTCAATAGGTCCTGTTGGCTCTACCATCATATGACTTGACTTTAATTAAAATCTAGTAGATTTTAACTTATTCTCATGATTGGAGTAATCTACTTGCTTTATCCTTCCTTCAGTCAATTCCCAAGGAATCTGAGAATGAGCTTTTTAACATCTTATATCAGAAAGTAACAGGGATCGCTTAGAATCCTTCCATGACTCTCCGTCTCCCGGGGTGTAGAATTCTAATGACTTCCAAGGACCTGTAAATTCCACTATGATCATACAGTTAGTGTTCCCTTTTCACTTCCTCCTGCATTACCTTAACTATGCTGGCCCGCTCGAGCCTGCCATGCTTACTTCTTCCTCCAAGAATCTCTGTCCTTCCTCACTCAGACTGTTTCAGACTGTTTTCCTCCTAGACTCAGTGTGCTTCCTGCCCTGGCCTCCTTGGACCTGCGTGAGGTCATCCTTGCAGTGAGACCTCCTGTGGCTGCTCTGTCTTCCAGGGCCACCTGCTTGTACTTCTTGTACCACTTTCTTATACTGTGCATTTTGATCATTTATTTATTTCCGTTTCCTTATTCTAGAGGGAAATATATAGGAGGACAGGGGTTTGTTTGCTTCCTTGCTGTGCCGTTTCCCTGGTACCTAGAGAAATCCCTGGTATGTACAGAATTCTCAGTGAGAATGGCTTGAGTGAATTAATAGAATCACATTTTAGAATTAGTGTACATTCAATACTACTACTTTAACATCTATCTCCTTAGGGAAGAGGGGCAGCCTAGCCTTTCCAGGCTCAGTTACTCAGGAAAAGCTTAAGCAAAGGAAATTATCCTGATGCTGGGGGTCATGGTACATGCCTACAGTCCTAGCTGTTGAGGAGGCTAAGGCAACAGGATTGCATGCTCAAGGCCAGCCTGAGCAACTCAGTGATGCCTTGTCTCAAAATAAAATAAACAAAATAAAATAAATATTAGAAATAGGGTGTATCATGGTGCCAGAGCTTTCACTTAGCATGCACAAGGCTTGAAGTTCAAGCTCCAGTCCCATGAAAGCAAAGGAAAAGAAAATTAGCTCAGATATTTGACAAGTAAAAGGATCTCAATAAGTTTGTTGGATTAATGAGTGAAAAGATGAAATTGGGTTGGTGGCACAAGCTCTGCTGCGGCCCTGCAGTCCCAGCACTCTGGAGAGTTGGAGCGGCAGAACCATAAATTTGAGTCCAAAGGGGAATGAAAAGATAAATTTGTTTAATATTTCCATCCAAACTCAGGAATCATGTAACTAGGCCTGATTACTTGATAATTCAATGAGTATCTGGAAAAAAAACTTGCATCAAAAAAAGCACTCCTGTTCTGGTCTTTGGAAAGAAAAGCCAGATTCCTCAAGGAACACAGTTGTTCCCTCTCAAAACTGGACAGGAGCCTCCGTCCTACAAGTCGGAGAGCACCCCGGGATAAACAGGAGGCTGCAAGGTGTCTTCAGACCCACTTCTGTTAGATCAGGCCATTCAGATGAGATGAAAATGTCTTCACAGCAGCCCAAAACAAAGAACAGAGCCCGTGTTTTATGACAATACCAAGTGGTGAAGGCATTACAGTTCACTTGAGTGATCTCTTCAGCACAGGCCACTGCAAAGACAGTGTCTTGCCAGTCGGCTTGAGATAATTAGAGCAGTCAAGTGGCGAACTTTGCTGTGGACCTCATTAATGCAACTCCTCAGGGAGGGAGTTTTTACTTGGAAAGACTGGCCTTTGTTCTCAAGAGCACTGGAAGAATTTTCCATCCTCAAGTGAGGAGCTGAGATTCTCTATTATCACCTCTGGTAACGGAGGAGAAGATTCTTTCCAGTCATTGTCACATTCAGATAAGTGAAGAAAGATGCTTTGCACCAAGTGTGAATAGCTTTTGGTAAACAAGTGGAGTATTTGTTAGGGGTACTTAGACAGCACGTGTGTCTGCTGCAGTTCAGCATGGCTGTCTGGACTTGAGGGCTGCCTCTAGTGTGTTCCGTGTCTGCTGTCACTCAGAGACTTCTATGAAAGTCAGGGACTGTGCCAAAGTCCTCTCCAAAGGCCCCTGCAAGTGAGACTCTCTAATGAAAATGGCATTTGCAGACTTTGTCTGATGTGTCCTCCGTTCTCACGCTGTGCTATTTCATATCGCACTGCAAATAACTCACAGCTTTATTGACTTCTGGCAATCTTTCAGAAAGTCCAATTTTGTATGGTTTACCTTAGATTTGCTTTAAGTGCATCAGTGATTGAATCTCACCAAGCCTTCAAAACAAAGCCCTAGGATGGTTTCTTCTCTCCTAATCAAAGGAATCATAGTCAGCGTCTCTCAGTTTTGTGCCTTAGATGATGCTATCCCGGATAAGAGGTTGGTGTTGATAGCAATACAAGGTAATATATAAGAAATTTTGAAACAACAACAGAAAAGCTTAAACCCACATCTAACACTGACTAGCTTTGTGATCTTTGCCAAGTTATTTTAGCCCTAGTTTTATCATCCTTAAAATGAATCACTACCTGAAAAAAAAAAAAAAAAAGCAACTGTAAGGATTGAATGAGATCAGGTAAGTAAAGTGCTTAAAATAATGGCCATTATTTCGGTCCTGGGCCTAGGGTCTACCTTTCATCCTAGTAGGTATATGTATGTGTGTACGAGTATGTGCATATGTGTGTTTATTTGTGTATGTGAGTGTATGCATAGGTGTACTTGTGTATGTATTTGTGTGTATGTGTGTATCCTTGCTTCTTAGGATGTTTATGCATGTTCATATATATGGATTTGAGTTCTTGGACATTTTTCAGGGTATCCTAGTCACTTTATAAAAGCATAGTATACCGCAATTCCTTTTTTTATGTTGAGATTTTATCGATACTTTTCGACCTTCACATACTTTCTTTGAAATGACTCTACAAGTCAGAACGCACTGAGGTTGCATTTATGTGAAAGACTGCCAAAGTGAGAATAATTACAAGATAATTATGAAGTTATCTATTCATTTCCTTCTTCATTATTGGCTTCTTGGTCAACAGTGCCACAGGAATGTAGTAACGGCTGCTCAGAGCACTACTCATGATGGAGTTAAGAAGAACTAATTGAATGCTTTCAGGTGTCACAAGTTCCTTCTTGCACTGAAGCAAAGATACGGCAGCACATTTTTCTAAAAATGAACCTAGGAAAGAGCCTTTTTATAATGCTTGGGGGAATGCTTTTTTGTATCATTCTTTTGAATACTACTGGAAAAATTATTGAGAGCAAAACTGAAATATAAAAATAACTCAAGTAAATATGGGAAAGTGACATTGAGGCAGATTGGTTAGGCTGAAGTTGCAAGGACTGAGGGGAGCCAGCAGGCTTCGTGTGCATCCGTATGGTTTAGTTCTTTTTGCCTTGTTAACTGAGTCAGGATTTTAAAGCAAAATCTCTTGAGCTAGGATTATACTCTTTCACTCTATTTTCCACTCAACCTGGAAAAGACACTTTTATGTCTTATATTCAAATAGTAGATTTTTAAAAAATGAACCTTCTCTTTCAACTTTTCTCGCTTTATAGTGAGGTTTCGGATCTCCTTAATCCCTGCCACAGGCTTCAGACGAGACAAAGACAGCTCTGACAAAAGACAGGGTGAAGTTTGCCATTACAGTTCTTTTGGTGATTTTCAAAAGGACTTATACCCACACTTAATTGTGACTTCTGCTTACATTTCTCAAGTGAAAGAGGCCCCTAACATGTTTACCTTAAGAAATACCACTAGCAGGAAAAGTATCCCATGAGAAAATGGGTAGGTTTGGATTATTTATATTCCTTTGTTTAAAAATTTTGTTTTCTAAACAATCAGCTTTCAAAAAATGACAACGTATGGAAGTTAAGCATTCTGACATGGCATAAAGTAAATATAAAATTATGAATTGAGTATTTTAGGATTAAGTTCTGATATATTAATGTTCATATTAATATGTGCACCAATTAATTGTAACTTGGGCCAAGTGAGCAGCAGGGAGCGCTCAGTATTACAGACCTGAAGCGGCACTTCCACGCATATGGCGGATGTAAATCTAAATCTTATCGGATAGTCTCCAAGACCAACTAAATAATGAAAAGTGGACACCTAACTCTTGTGCCTTGGAGATGCTGAGTCTTTCCTAAATGAAAAAAAAAAAAAAAAAAAACAGATTTATGTCCAAAGAAAACCTTCCTTGGAGGATTAAAATGTATTCCAGACCTTTCAGAGGAAGGCTGTGACTGATATCCTAGCTGACATCTCTGTCCATTGTATAGCCAGCAGAAACAAAATCTGAAAGTCTCATTGGTTCAGTAGCCACTGAGTCCACTGGGACTTCAACATCTTCAGACAAGAGGATCAGTAGTTCATTAATACGGTTTCTAGAAAGTATAAAGCTTGCTTTAAAAAAAAAATTAGTGCATGTTCGCAGTCCATAATGAATATTCTCATTGTGGGGACTTGGGGCACGTGCTTGCTTATCTTAACCCTTTTTGCATCTCCTTCTCTTCCTCTCCTTCCCCTGTTCTCCCTCCCTCCATCCTTGTCCCATATCTAGGAAGTCCATCTTCCTGTTTCCTATCCTGTCTTTCATTTAACTCTTTAAATTAAGTATACTTTGGGTTTCTTATGTAAGAAAAACCACACAATATGTAATTTGTGTCTGTGTCTGGTGTATTTCACTTAGGATTATGGTCTCAGGGTGTATCCTCTGTCTGACAAATGACTCACATTTATCCTTTTTGTTGCTGAGTAGTACTCCACTGTGTAGGTGTACCATATTTTCATTATGCATTTATCTCTTGATCAGCATATAGGATAATTCTGAGATTTAGCTATTGTAAATCATACTATAGACATGTGTTACAGTAATGTAGCATTTTTAACTCTCTGGGGAAGAGATCCAGAAGGAGAAAGCTGGGTCATATGGAATTTCTATTTTTAGTTTCTTGAGGACTCTCCAGAGCTTGCACTTGAATTCAAAGAAAACAAAATCAAATTACAGAGTCAAAGTCCTTTTTATATTGATCAACTTGCAGAAGAAGTAGAGAAAGAAAATTTTTATTTTGGAGAAATTTTCTTTTACTGCAACTTTTCTCCAGCCTAGAAACCACACAAATTGGAAGGCCATTGTCAAATTATTATTCCAAATTTGTACTAAAAAGCCGTCATCATGCCCAGCCTGTAATTTTTAGGAAGTCTGCCGGAGGCACCATCCATATAATTTACATTTAAATTATTGAGGGACTTCTTAAGAAGACTGACTCCATTCATGAAACTTCCCTGTACATTATTACCTTGCTACTCAAGGTGTGATCTGCAGACTGCAAAATCGGGACTACACAGGAATTTGCGAGATGCACAGTATTTGAGTGAAGAACACATGAGTTTGCTTTGGATCTCCTGATTTGGTGTTTGTATTTTAACAAGACCCCCAAGAGACTCATAAACGCCTTGAATTTTGAGAATCCCTACCCTGCAGTCCTGCTTTTCAGTATTCTTGCTGAGAGAAAGGCCCCATTCAGTACATTTATTACAGGGCCTCTGTACATTTCCCTATAAACACTTTTACTCTTACATTCATTCATTAGACCACAGCTATATTCTTTTGGATGTGGGCATACTTCTTACGGAAGAAAGAATGCCTGGGTCTCAATTTATTCCAGCATAGAGTTATAACAGAAATCCTGCCAATGCTGAGGAGTCTAGACAATACCATAAAAAAGTAATTACATTAAATTTCTTAGCAAAGAGGCCCTGGGCCAATTGTAGTGTTTTTCACAATAGGAATGCTGGCAAATTTATCATATATTTTTGTCACGCTCTTATCAAAATTTACAGTGATTTTTTTTTTTTTTTTTTTTTTTTTCTGACAGCCTGAGGCTTTATGGTTTGGCTCACTGAGTCTGTGGGAAATACTGCTTGAAACTCTTCTGGTGGCTGTGAGAAGACATACACAAAAGCCTATGGCTTAAAATATTACCTAAAAAAGACCATAATTTTTTGAGGCACACAGGAGTATATGAGTTTTGGAAGAAGGTGTAGTGGTTTAATAGTTGCTGTTACAATCCATCTTTACTTCGGTATTTATCTGAAGCATATTACAGGTTTTATTAAAAACATATTTTCAAACACTGCCTTTTATCCTCTGGACTCAAATATACGCTGTTCCCAAACGCTTGTTTTGCTGCTGTGTATTTATGCCTGTATTTACATCATGAATCGAGGAGCAAGATTTAAAGTCTCCTCTCTCGGTCATTATTCGCCATTCTCCTGATCCCTGTGTTAAAGAACCTTCATGGGAACCCGAGTAGTTTTGTATTTGAAACGTTGACATTATTTGGCACACACCTCCTGGATTGTGCTGACTGAAGGGAACTCTGTAAATCTAATGGGTGTTTATGATTTCATGGTTCTCAATTTTCAACATGAAAGTGGCAAGATACATGCTGAAAATGCTTCAGTGTAGTTTTACTTAGATTTCTTACTTTCTTGAATAAAAAGTTCTGGTTGAAAAATAGCCATCACCTAACACTGTGGAAATGTGTACCTCTCACTTTCCTCCCAAGGCTTTTCCATGTACACGAATGTTAAACACGTGTACATGTAGACAATTTTCTGTTATTTTTGTGACTAAGTTAAATCATAAAAAAGATTATCTCCTGTTGGTGTCCTGTCACCTCTCCCCACTAGATACCAGAAATGGTCAGAGATTTTTATGTCATTCTTAACTGGATCCATCTTATAGGAAGATCAGCAAGTCAGAAATGCTTAAGAAAAAAATAATCTGTATGAATGGCATTAACTACATTTCTACATGTGAAAATTTCTACGTGTTAACAATTTTAAAAGTTTTTATTCAGTTGATTTGTCTGAACGTATTTTGAAATGCCTGTGTCAAAAGTCTGGGTTGCAGGAGGATTTTCCTGTTCTGTAGAAGAGGAGATACGTGGAGGATGCAGAGGAGTTCCTCGATTTCTTGAGCCACATGTTTGTCCATGTTGCAGGTCCTCTTTAGATACGCAGAGCAGTGCTAGTGACTTATTCTGAGAACACCGCTGCACACACTTTCCTCCCAGAAGCTGCACCCAGCTGAAACCCAGAGACAGTTTGGGACATCCTTTTGAGGCCTAATATTTGGCTGTCATATTTGAATCTATGATTTCCTTGCAAATCTCTCTTTTCCCTTACCACTTCTTTCCCAAACATAGACAAAGGCTTTAATTGATAATTTGTGCTTCTTATTGCTGACTTAACAGTTTAGGTTGTATCTCTAATTACCCTATGAGCTTCAAATAATAACTTTAACTTCAGTGAGTTTCCCCAGCTTCTCAAAGTCATTTATTAGAGACCACAACACTGTGTCATAAATCTTGCTGATAAACTTCAATTGCTCTAGATGAGCCAGTGGAAGATCAACAAAAATTGGACAGCTTTGTACAGTACCCAGCAAAAGGTGCAAGTAATTATTCCTTCAGCTTGCAATGTGTTCTGTGGCATTAAAAATTGTTAGTTACACTAAAAAAAGAGAGACTGCACCTTGTGAGAATTTCAGTCTATGTCTTCAGGCATTTTTGGAAAGATTCATAAATCAATTAGAAAAGAAATCTAAACAGTAGTATTCAAAAGATTGCAGTATAATTGCT
Source organism: Chinchilla lanigera (assembly GCF_000276665.1). Lineage (NCBI taxonomy): Eukaryota > Metazoa > Chordata > Mammalia > Rodentia > Chinchillidae > Chinchilla > Chinchilla lanigera. The sequence goes on along the minus strand of NW_004955441.1, from coordinate 16,429,396 downwards.
TAGCCCCAAGATTGACCCTATGAAAAATCATTTTCCCTTCATAAGTCTTCTTAATTAGCCAGACTGCTTATAAATTGAGTATAAATTTTATATGTATATAATTCTGATAGAAAGATTTTGCCTCTGTTTATACTGGACAGAAGATAGCAATTTTTAACAAATATTAAATAAAAATGTGTGATGAATAAAGCTGTCATATTCCGGAGGTGAATCTGACTTCTGCAACCAGAAGTGCTCTTCCTATGGCTTTGGTGTGCCCCTAATTTTTCTTCCCCCAAGACAGGACTTGACTGGACTCTGGTCTTATTTACACCTCACACTTGTTCTGTGACTTTGAGAAAGGTATTCACCATATAAGCCTCAAGCCATATCCAAAGTAGAGATCACAATAGCATTTCCTTTATTATTTTGCTGTAAGGGTTTAATGAAGAAATACACATAAACTGCTTACACCATTTCATTATTACAGTTAGTGCTGAGGAAAATTGATTCTTACCATTATTATCCAAGCTTGAGTGGAAATTTTGGGCACTCTTAGACATACTTTTTTAGTCTTTGTCTTGGTTACTTTTCTCTCGTTGCTGAGACAAAATACCTAACATACAAATTAAAGACAGAAAGGTTTATTTAGCTCACAGTTTGTGGAGGTTTCAGTCTATACTTGGCTGGCATCGAGGCAGGGTGGCACATGGCAGGCACAACAGTTCAAGGTGGCAGAAGACAGCAAAGCAGCAAGAGCAAAAGAGGGGAGAACAAGCCTCTTTTCCTTCCTTACATTGTAAGCAGATTAACCCACTTCCTTGGGTGGGTGTAGCACTCACACAATCTCCATGGTCTCATCTAGCACAGGATGAGTATGTTTACAAAGTAAGGACCCTGGCTCACTGCTGAGTCAGTTGGTTAAACTTCTCAAGTTGACATGATGCATCAACCATTACAATCCACCCCTTGTAGGCTTGGCAACCAGACACATTTCTTTAAACTGATTTCCAGATACAAAGAAATGCTTATTCTTAATATTTCACAATTTGAACATTGTAACACAAGTTTAGCAATCCTTAAGAAGTAGTTCTAAGTCTATAAACATTATATTACATTAGAACCATAACATTCTGCTCCTGGCCCCCTAAAACTCATGCACATGCCTTTATGCAAAAGACATTTAGTCCATCTGTCTGCAAAAGTTGGCAAAGTCCTAACAGTTTCAGCATATCTGAAAAGTCCAAGTCTCAAGTCTCCTCTGGGATGTAAGGCAAACTCTTAGCTGTGAGCAACCCCCCTACAAATGAAATCAAAGTTACATACTTCCAACATTCAATGCCACAAGATAAACATTTTCCTTCAAAAAGTTACAAACAGGGGAATACAAAGGCTTGGTACCACAGCAAGTCCAGACTCCAGCAGGGCAAACATTAAGTCCTGTAGTTCCATGTCCAGCATCTGAAGCAAGCAGTGGCAAGTTGTGAGGTCCCAAAAGCTTGCACGACTCCACCGCTGTGGCACTTCTGGTAGTTACAGCTCCCATGGCTTCTCTTAGGCCTGCTTTGCTCCCTCACTGCAATTTTTCTTAGACAACATTCCTGGTTTCTCCAAACTTCTATCGTCTCCACTACACCTTCAGCTTCTCACTCAGAGCTTCACACACTGCCCTCTGAGGGGCACACTGCCTGGCCTCCGAGGCCTTCTGAAATCAAGGTGGAAGCCCTTTTAACCCCATAGTTCTTGCATTCTGCATGCACCTAAAATCACCACCACGTGGATGATGCCAAAGTCTGCTGCCCCCTGGAGCAGTAGCCAGGCTTTCCTCTCTCTTGGCTATAGGGGTCAAGTACCTGGATCACTGGGTTCTCTGAACCCAATTCTGAGGAACAAATTTTCTATGCTGCCTCCATTCTGGGATGGCGTTCTGCAGCTTTCTTCTCAGAGCAAAGTCTTTCACTTTTGCAATTGTGAGGCTGCAAAAGGGTGGAGACTTGCTGCTTCTTGTGATGCCTTCAGACCATCTTTTATATTCTCTTGTTCCTTCTCAGCAATCAAGATCTCCTCAGCTCTGTCTTTATAGTCCACAGATTTACTGGAGTTTCCTTTCAGGCTAAACTCAAAACATTTTAAATCATCCTGCTGGGCTCTTTGCTTTTGATTCTCAACATAGTTTTGGCAAAAGCCCCCAACAACAGCCATACCACAGCCCCAACGTTCGACTGCCTTTGAAATTTCTTCTGCCAGATTAATCAGTCTGTTGCCCTTAATCTCAGTCTCAGGCAAAGTCTCTGGATATGAGCAAAATGCAAATAAACTTCTGCCAAGCGATAACACACATTATCTGGAATCCAGCACCCCTTCTTCCCAGCAGAAACTTCCTGAGCTTGGTCTTTACCCGCAGGATTTTTTATCAGCCTTCTGGTCTTCCGAGTTCTGACCACAGTCTCCCATGCAGAACAAGCTAAGGCATTCAGGTTCTACTCTCTCAGACATCTCCAAACCTTTCCTTCCTTAACTTTGGGTGTCGGGTATTTTGTCTCAGCAATGAGAGAAAAGTAACCAGTATGGTCCTACTATATACTTTTTAATGTTTTAATCCATTTTCTTTGATGTATTCATCTGTACATGTCCATATAAACACGTATATGCTTTATAACAAGGTTCATTTTTACAGCAGTTATAGGTTTGCAACAAAATAAAGCAGAAGACTCAGAGATTCCCATATATCCTCTGTTCTTACACATGTACAGCCCCTCACACCATCAATACCTCTCAAAAAGGGGACATTTGTTGCAGGGGATAAAAAAGTTAGCACATTATTATCACCAAGTCCATAGTTTACGTTATGGTTTAGTCTTATACATGCTGTGCACTTTGGAAAATATTTGATGACCTCTATTTGCCATTATTGCATCATATAAAGTAGTCTCAGTGCCTTAAAAATATTCTGAGAGCTGTGTATTTGTCTCTCCTGCTCCAGGTCCTGGTGACCACTGATTCTTTTACTGTCTCCATAATTTTGTCTTTTTCAGAATGTCTCATGGTTAAAATCATAAGTGTAGAACCTTCTGGGATTGATTTCACTCCTTCACTAATATAGATTAAAGGTTGTACTATGTCTTTTCTGCCTTTATGCCTCATTTCTTTATTGCTGATTAATATTCCATTATCAGAATGTATCAAAGTTTGTTTATTCATTCACTTACTGGACAGTTTTGTTTTGATGTCCATGTTTTGACAATAATAAATAATGTCATTAATATCCATGTACATGTGCATGTTTTTATGTGGACATAAACTTTTAGTTCAGTTGGGTGAATCCAGGGAATTTGATTACTGCTCTGTATACTAAGGATATGTTCAGTTTCCTAAGAAATCCTTAAAATATGTTGTGTAGCAGCTATAACACTGCGTGACCTCACTGACAATGAATAAGAGTTCCTGTTGCTCCACACCAGCGTTTGGCGTTGTCAGTGTGCCAGATCTTGGCAATTCTTATTGGTGCAGAGTAGTATCTCATTATCATTTCAATTTATAATTTCCTAGTGATGTATGATGTTACTCATCTTTATACATGCATTTACTACCTATTTACTTTCTTTGGTAAAGTTACTGATAATATCTTTTTTACCCATTTTTAGAACAGCCACATATATTCTTAGTGAATTTAAGAGTTCTTGTATTCATGGGATAATAGTCCTTGTCTCTAGTATAATTTCAGCACATCAATTACTTTGAGTCCATTTGTATATTATTTTGCACTGATACATAAGTAACTTCTGTATGTGGCATTCACCTTTACCTTTGAAATAGGGAAAAGACCTTGAGATTGTTTTGTATACTCTATAACACCCCACAAAATCTCCTGTGTGAATGGAGACACTCAGTATTGCTTACTTGACCAAATGAAAGATTAATATCTAATAAAATCATTTCAGTGTAATGGTACTTAAATTTGAGAAGTTCTCAGAGAAAGCCCAAACCAGTAGTGTCAGGCAGGACCTGAAGCAAACTATTGTCCTACTTCTGCATTAACATATTAAGATGGATTATGTGATCGCCAACAATAAAGAAAGTTACAAAAACATAGTCATGAGATTCTCCTAGAAGTGGACGTAATCTTCCCACAGGCTTTGTGGAGTGGAGGGCGTCACAAGTAGGGGCAGGCATGGCCACTCAGTTGCAGCAGAGATGTTCCAGGGAAAGAGAAAGTATGAGCAATGCTTTTTCTCGTTTATATTTTAAAACTTCCCTGGACGAAAAGTACTCTAGTACTATTGGTAGCAGCATTCACTAATTCAAAAACATTTCTGAGAATTTACTGTGTATTGTGATATTGCAGGGTAGCCAAAGGTCAATTAGACATAGATCAAAGAAAAAAACCTTTATAATCCTTTTGGGCAGAAAGAGCGTGTAGTAGTGACATACAAAATCAAGAAAAGAAAGAATTAATTTTGGCTAGGGGAGAGTAAGTCATTGATTCATCCAATGAATATTAAGCTCCTATTGTAGTCCAGGTTTCATGCCAAACAATGGGATTTCAGGATGTGTTGCAAAATCTTATTAATTTCAGGATACGCTCTGAGCAGGAGTCAGGCGCGAAGGAATGAGGGCTTCAAGAAAGAGGCCCACAGATTCATCTGGACAAGGTAGCAAAGGATAGACAGGATTTGAATAGTTGGAGATGAGCAGTGAGAGAAGCACCACATTCCAGACCCTGGCAACAGAGACACCGTAGGCACCTGCGTGTCTTGTGCTCCACAACACAAAGAAATCTTCCATTTTCAGCTTTACTTTGGTGACCATTCCACACTGAGGAAGTGTAACTAGCATATTAAGGTTATATTTATTGAGTTTCTACTTAGTTTGACCTGGATATTGTTTTAAGCACTTCAGTGTTTTTTAAAAAACCATGTAATACTTACTAGACTTCTGAGCAGATATATCTGAGAAAGATAAGATTTTTGTGCAATTTTATTACAGTAAGTCTCTGAGTTATGATCAAGTTCTTTGCCGGGAGGACGTTTATAAATTGGATTCATTCGTAAGTCTGACAAAATGAGTCTTACACACCTTTGGCACACATACACGGTGTAAAGCATCACAATGCCCCACACATCACCACTGATTTTCCTGGTCCTTAAGGATATCCTGGGCTCTTATTGTGCGCTGTACTGCAGTGCACCCTCACACTGTACAGTAAGTGCACACAGCAGCACCCCTGTGACCATGTCTGGCAGACATGAGAGCTATGTCAGAGATGTTTTCTCATCTATGTAACACAAGGTCCATTCTCTCTGTGAAAGCTCCCAACTCGAATGCTTGTAAGTCAGGGATTTACCCCGAAGGAGACAGTGGGTTGCCCAACACAGGACTGGGACACAGTCTCAGATACATTTGACTCTGAATTTTACACTTTATATCACAGCTATGACAAAGCCCTTGGAGCCTCCCAGAATTTAACCTCTATGAAAGAGTCACAACTGAAAATGTTTTAAAAGTGTATTTCTAAAGATGACTAAATAGGTAGAAAGTGGGGGGCAGAATCAGAGAGAACTTGCTTTTACTGGTAATATGAATTCATCATAACTCAATTCTAAATAATCAGAGTCTTCTGTAATGTTTGTTTACTGGAGAAGGCTGAACTAGAAAGAGATCTGCTTAGATAAGATAGTATAATGACAGGTAAAGGTAAAAATCTGTGAAGTCTGTGTCGTTGGCCTCTTATTTAGATTTTATCTTCTCCATCAAGCTACACATTGCTCACACTAGAAGGATAGCATGACTCTGAGGAAGCTTAAATCCAAGATGAACATGTGAATTAGAGTTCTACGCAGTAGCAATGGAAGAGGGTATTTTGGATGAAGAACAAGGTTAGAGCAAAGCCAACACAGGACAGCGATCTGGAGGGAGTGGTTCATGTGTCCTGACTGCATTTTCAACTCCACAAGAGTAAGTTCAGGGAAGACATCTGCTCCATGGACCATGTGCAAAGGTCTGAGGACTTTAGATCACCAAAATCTCATATCAGCCGCTAGTGAGTGGTTATTTTAAAACCTCAGACAATGCAGATGGAAAGCTGGTGTCATAATTAAGGAAAATAATGCACTATTACTCGTATGTTGCATGTAAGTTAGTACATTTTGTTAAGATCTATTAGAATATAAGATTAACAAATCATCTCTCTGAAAGATAAATGTTTCAAAAACCTTTGCCTGCAGATTGAAAGTTACAAAGCGGAAGGTGATTTTACAGCAGAAGACTTGAGCTGAAGGTGGAAAGATACCTGTATAACTGTTTTCAAATAGGCAAAGGACTGTCGTTTGGGGAAAGGGTACATGTTGCACAATAATGTTTCATAATGTGGACCCATAGAACAGATAACTTTCAATTCAAAAGTGTTTTTAAATGAGGAAGTTGCTTTGACAAGTAGAAACACCACTAACACATAATTTAAATAACCCTCTCATGGACTTTTTAGAATAGCTTTCTGCTTCACATGAGTTTCAGGCTGACAGCAGCACTGGATTTCACAATTTTATTATCTTATTATTTAATATTTTCAGTGTCATTGGCAAAGTCCTCCTGATGTCTTTTCCCAGTTTCCCCTGGGTAATCGTGGTCTAAAATCACAGACCAAGAGAAATCCTAGTTTTTTATTTACCCCCTCCAAAATTAATAGTCGTTTACAACTTGTTTTTAAATAGTCTGAGAAATAAGACGGAGATAAAGTGTTATACCTCAGGAGAGTCACTTCATAAGTCTGAGGAAGGGAAATATCAAGTAAAAGATGTGGACAGTTTTATCCTTCAGAGTCTGAATTTTTTTAAAAGAAAACTCAGCTTATGATCTTTCTCTTAAACTAGAAATAGGGGAACAATAGAAATTTTTATGGGGGCTGGGGATTTAGCTCAGCGGCAAAGCGCCTGCCTGGCAAGTGCAAGGTCGTGAGTTCGGTTCCCGTTACCGGAGAAAAACCAAAAAAAAAAAAAAAAAGAAATTTTTATGACTAGTAATGTGAAGGACTTTGTGTAGTCTAAATTGTGTAGTCTAAATTAAACCGTGTGGGGGACAATATTCACTTCTCTGTATTGTTGAATTATATTTGATAGTCATAATTATGCAATAATAGACAAACAAGATAAAAGGGATGCTAGCCTTGGCCCCTCCATTTACACGCCAGCTCTGTCAGTTTTCTGTTGGCCGAGACTGCCTTGCACACACACACACACACACTGCATAGAAAGTTGAGAAAAGAATTAGATTGAAAATTGCTTTTTATGTTGAAAGTTGCAAATGACGGGTCTACTTTTCTCTCATTTATTTCTAAGTGTGGAGGCATAGCTGATGTTTTCTCATATCTGATGATTATTGCTTTTCTCAGGGTCCTCCTTATTTCTTGCATTAGACATCAGACCAAGCTTGACAAGAAGAATAAGAGACTCCTGTATCCCCATGACATCGTCCTTGTGCTCACAAAGGTTCCCTCTACATAGCAAGCATAGGTTTGTTGTGTTAACTACATCAACATTATGGAAATGTAATTGCATATAAATTGAAAACACTGTCAGTGAGGCATACAGAATATATTCTTACTCTGTGTTCTAGCCTGTCTCTATTTTTTCATAGGTTATGTACAGAAAACATCATTTTGTGTGACATCAATAAATGAAAATAAACCCTTCTACAAATAAAAGTGAACAATTGCTCCCTGAATATGTTTATACTATTTCATGTAGTGCCCTGGCCTCAGCCAAAGGGAATCGTTTGATAGAAAACATCGGCTATAAAGAGGAGTTTCACACCAGTCTCTGAGGGTAGTAACCTCTGTTAGTGTACATCAGCACACCGAAGGAAGCAGATTTCTCTCTCTCTCTCTCTCTCTCTCTCTCTCTCTCTCTCTCTCTCTCTCTGCATGTGTCTCTTTTTCTGGATTCCTTAAGGAGAGGTTATATCTGACAGTACAACAAACCTAAGAGGATCCTTAACCTAAACAAAGAAACCATTTTAATTCTCAAAGAAAGCCAGGAAGAGTATGCTGTTTTGAAATTATATGAGTGTTTTTGTTGCATTTTTGCTAACTTTTCAATTTATTCAGTAGTGATTATCACAAATTGGACCACTAGCATATAAAACTTTAGAAGATACTTAATAGAGTTATAGAACTAAAAAGGAATATTTAGGAAAATAAAGATATTGGATAAATGGGGAAATAATATAAAAGTTAACTTGTTAAATATCACTATTCTATTGATTCTTAAGATAACATTTTTCATTCTTTCTTTTATGGAAGTTATCTAGCAGAAATAGAAAAAAAAATAACATAATGGTTCTGAATATACCTGTCATCCAGAGTTTACATTTAAAATATCTTGTCAAAAGAGTTCATAAACCTTCATTAAACTTGCATTTTCCTTTTTTAATACTAAGGCATTTTGCTGAGTTTCTTTTCCTCTCTATAAGAAAATATAGTCATTTATGTTTGATCATCTCATATTTAGTTAGAACAGTTTTCTGAATACCTTCAAGTCATTTAAAAATGACTACTTTTCACTCAACAATGTGGTTTCACTTTATTGTTATTAAACTGATTAGTTCTTCTGTTGTCTAATAACTTAAATTATTACTTCTTGCCATGTTACACTGATTGACATGTTTAAACAGAAAAACATACAAATAATAATGTAAAGGTCTACTGTTTACTTTAATAGGGATGGCTTTAGTGTCATCCATAGTGTTAGCAGTTGACTACAGAGAGATGTTGTTCTTATCATGCCAAAGAATATTCGTCTTCTAGCTGAGTAGGCTTTTTTTTTAAATTAAAAGTGCACATTGAATTTACCAAATAACTTACAGAATCTACCTCGATGACCTTCTTTGTTCTCCTCATTTGCCTTAATGACACATGCTAAGTGCTCTCCTAACATTGAAAGATCTCAGAATTTTGGGGCTGTATCTTATCTAGTCATGGGTAGCTTTTGAGACCAGAAATGACAAAGATTTAGTCCTATTTCACATTGGGAGGCTACATAATTCTGTGCCCTATTTCTTCATCTGTTACATGGTCTTAGCAAAAATCACCTCAGAGTTATTTATAAAGTTTAGGTCACTATATTGTGTTACACAGGAATGAATGACAGCAAATGGCAAAACCTGTACAGTCATCTTATCCTACTGTTATTTCTTCGTACGCCATTGGTGCTCGTGGAGGATATTAACTGGGATTTTTGTAACTGTGATTAGAATATAAATTGGCCTATGAGCATTTTTGTGTGTGTCACATTTCACTTGGCTTTGTATAACAAAGCTCTCACTTTGCGAAATTAGAAATTCTCTATCATTTTCTGTATTCTAAAACAGATTCTATCTCTAGGGGTTGCCTGTTCTTGGATTTTCTTATGTTGAGGGATATAGCAAAGTAGAAGCTAAGAACACATCCTTTGAAGATAAACAGATTTGGGTCCAAATCCTGGTTCTTCAAATGATTACTGACTGGTCTTGTGCAAGTAACACATCTAGGCCATGGCTTTCTTTTCTGTCAAATGCAGATAATAACCACAGCTGCTTCACAGAGGTGATGTAAAGATAAAGTCAGTGTTCAGTAACTACTTACTTCTGATCATTATGGGCCAGATCTATGTTAAAACAAGATTCAGTGGAGAGTGTGCATGGGTCATTTACAATTAAAATTTATTATTATTATTAACACTGTTAATCGCTTGGACATAAAGCATCTAAGCTGAGTCTTGTATGCTGGTAATTTCAGAAGTTGTATCTATACTAGCTTTATTAATCACCTAGTTTATCAGTTTTAGCTTTGTCACTTTGTATGACTGTAGCTAGGTGCACAGCTGGGGGAATTTTTTAAAGATATTGACCATTTACATAAAATTTGTACTGTCGTTCTTGAGTAAGAAATGTATGTTCTAGAGGGTATCATGTTATAGTATTTGTGACAAAGAAAGTAATCTTAAGAATAATATGATGTTGAATAGCTGAAATATTGTTTTTAAAGTCCCAAGTAGTCTTTTTAGAGGTTGAAGAGATAGCAAGCAAAATAATAGTGTACAGGCATGGAGATGCACACCTGTAATCCCAGCACTCAGAAGGCTGAAGCAAGAGGATCACTGTGAGTTCAAGGCCAGCCTGAACTGCATAGCAAAACCCTGTCTCAAAAAAGAAAAAAAAAGAAAAAAGAAAAGTTTAATTTATATAATTTCCAGGGCTAGGATACCTATTTTTGTAGAATTTAAAAATATCCATGTTCTTCCAACAAATAAGTTAAAGTTGTTTTGGCTGATTTTTTTTAAATTTTTTCTACTGGCAATCGAACTCAGGACCTTGCACGTGCCAGGCAGGTGCTTATACCATTGAGCTATGCCCCCAGCTCTTGGCTGATTATTATGTATGTTTCTCTTTTTATGCACTTTTTTGGAGAATTTCAGTATGTAAACTCTCATTATATCAGTAATGACAGAGTATCTGCATTAATCATGTACATACTTTCCATAGCTAGTGCATGGCCTGTGCTAATGTAAGTAGGGTCCTTTATTAAAAAAATACATTAAAACTGGACATAGTGTCATGCCTATAATCCCAGTGCTTGGGAGACTGAGGCAGGAGGGTTGTAGGGACTTGAAATCAGCTGGGGTTACAAAGCAAGTTAAAGGTCAGCCTTGAGCCTTAATTATGTAGCAAGATCTGATCTCTAAAAATAATAAAACACAAAACAAGCCTGAGAAGGTGGCACAGGCCTACAGTCCCAGCACTCAGGAGGTTCGGGGAAGGGGCTCACTGCAAGTTCAAGGCCAGCCTGAACTGCATAATGAGATCCTGCCCCCAAAAAACAAAAGCAAACAAACAAAACAACAATGAAAAGCATTGAAAAATTTTAGCTTTTATGCCACTGATTGGGCATATAATGTTTTAAGCTAAGAATGAGCCTTCAGTGCATTGAAAACAAACAACAAAATAAAATCCTGAGATAGCATTTAAATTTATGAAGTAAATTTATAAATCTGTCTTGGAAGCCCTTTCATAATTTATTCCTGCAGCATATTTGTACAGAATAAATTATGATAGCAGAGTTTGAGACAGTTGATAGAATTAGTTAAAGCAGAAAATCATATTGCCATTACTTCAAAGAAATATGGAATAGTTTGATTTTGACTAGGAAGACTTACGAAAAGTTTAATGTTCCCAAACCAGTTGTACTGGGTTAAGTTTTATTGCATCTGGTCCCAAATTTAAATACTGGCCACATCTCATTCACCTATTATTAAATCTAATTGTTGAATTCTGTGAGTTAATCAAAGATTATTTCTTGTTAGATGTTAATTGGAGTGGAACCAGAGCCAATATTAACTGTTCTTCTGTCTTTGTTGACCTCAAATCATGCTCTTTGCTTCAGCAGAAAGAGTCCTAGCTATTTCTGTTCATTTTCCAGGGCAGCACTGGCTTACATTTATGGTATCTTGCATGCGTCATTCATTCAAAACAATCATTCCTTAGGCAGCATCTAGGACAAAATCAGTTCAAATTAAAACTACTCTCACCAAATGCTAGCCCCATGCTTTCAAGCTTAGGGAGAAAGAGAAGATGACTATGATTGAAAGGTGAATTTCAAACAAGATGAAAATTAAGGAATGTGATGATTTTCTGTGTAAAATGGAAAGATTGAAATATTCATGGCAGGAGAATATTAAAATGGCCTGAAAGGTGGTCATTATATTTTTAAGGGAGAGATTAAGTGGAAGAGAAAAAATAAGACTAACATTGATATTTCTAAATGTAACCCTGAATAGACTAACAGAGTTAAGAAACTATAATTGAAAAATACTTCCAGTGGATCAATTCATATTTCAAATGTCAACAAGTCTATTTACTAAATTATTTTTAGCATTGCATTGTAAGAAATAGCTAATGCTGGTTCGTGTCACTTATTCTATGCTATTTAATGGCTTCATGTAACAGTACAATACAGAGACTTTTGATGCAATCCAAGTGGTTACAAAATTCAGATCTATATTTACTTGATTATTGATCATGACATTTGGAAGACCTGAACTGCTAGAAAGTTATCAGTGTATCGTCTCAAATATCAGCCTTATTACCTTTGGAAAACTACAACTACAGCCCTCATCTCCTTGCTTATTATACTCACTCATTTTATTTAGCCAGAACACCCAGACTGACTTTATGACGATGATATGTATTCTGTTGCATTTGATTGGAAACTTGAAACATCACTCAAAAATAATGACTAATATTAAAAATGATTTATATAAATCTGCTATAAAAAAGATACTAAGAAAAAATTAGAGACAAGGTAAGATAGAAGAGGGACACTGGCTGTTTCTCCAGGAGCTCCCTATGTCTCTCAGCATCTGGTGACACTCTAGAATTTTAATTAAGTTTGAAAGAAAATGTGCTTTCATTTCTGTTCCCAGGGAACTCAAAGTATGAGGACATCTTTCCTGGTACTAATGCAGGCAAAGATTCATCCTACCAGTCATTCTGAATACCTACATTAGTTTAATGCCTGACAAGAGGAATTGCTGGGCTCTACTCAGTTCTATTTTGGCAAATTTGTCAGGATACAGAACTCACAAGCTGGTAAAGGTTCAGAGGCCCCAGGGTATTCTGACATCACATCCCTAACTTTAAAGATTTTGCAACAGGTACACAGAGAGGTAGCATTATGCAGCTGGAAGATATTTCTTTGGAACCAGACAGGTTAGAATTGGATCTGGCTAGATTCAAGGCGCAGCTGTTTAACTTCTAAAAGGCACCCACTTGCTTTAAGTTTCAAACTTTCTCAACATGGAGGCTGCAAGGCAAACATAGCTGTTGTGAATGGGGTGGAGGTTTGGAAAGTGCTTGCTTTTTTAAGTGGCTTGAACAATAGTGAGAGTGTTAATGCCTTCTTTTCCCAATAGATTTACTGACAACCTCTGCTAAGCAGCTTGGACTTCACTGAGAGGAAAAACGCAGTGGGTAGGCACTCAAAACGTGGAGTCAGAAAGCCGAGGCCCAGTCACAGCTCTGATCCTTATTAGCCATGTAACTCGGGACAAATTATTAACTTCTGAGGCTCTGTTTCCTTATCAATTAAAAAGGAAAAATAATATACATCCATATTTATTATTTCTTTTAAAATATGCTTAGAGGGACTGTTGGGCACACAGCAAGAAGAAAGGCTGTCATCATCACCAGCAGCATCTGCTACTCCAGCGACCTCAGCCCTGATGTTACAGAACAGTGAATAAGCTGGATATGGTTCCACTGGGCTAATGACAGTCATTGTGAATTTCCCAGGGTGGTTCTGACTCCTCAGTTAGTTTTGGCTTGTGTTCATCTGAGTAGAACATGTCTTGGCGGGGAAGTATGTAAGTTGGATATGGGACCACATCTTAGAGTGGAATTTAATACTTAAAGATTCATCAAAAATATCCCAACTCCTCAGAAGAGTTCTGTTGATTGAATGAAGCATGACCTTCCTGAGTGGGCTCCTCTTCAACTGTTGCCAGCACAGATCTCAGAGTTGGTGTCTGCCGTGTGCCATGGGTGACCCCGATGAGCTTCTCTTCGTTGAAAGGGCGTTTTTAGATCCCACACCCTTCTCCACAGTCTCCCCCCGCCACCTCCAAAATGAAGCGGGTCAATTACTTTTGGAAGAGGGAAGCAAGGAAAGAGCCAGCCAGGCAGAAAGAGCAACAAAGGGCTAGAGAAGGGTCAGAACGTGGTACATCCGAAGAAGCGGAAGGCCACGTGTTAGAGCAGTCAGGAGGAAAGACAGAGCGAAGGAGTATGTTCTTTTTGTAGATGCTAGGAACTTGACTTACTAGGCAGGTCATTATTCTTCAGGCTGTCTTTATTATCAATGCTCACAGGCTCCTCAAAACATCTTCTGTCTCTCCCAGGTGAAAAGTGAGATGAATGACCCCCGGAACTCTAGTAATAACTGCTCTTCAGTCATTAGACACTAACCTTTACCTAAAGCTCAGCATGTCCAAGAATTGTCTGAATTTGAACACTTTCTGTATCTCTGGGCTTAAAATCCATGGCCAGGCTGCAGGGTAAACTCACATATGACTTCATGGATTTGAACTTTTTCTGGAGATAGAACTGGATGAAGAGTCTTTCTCTTGTTTGAAGTGACATATCATTCACAGCCAGAAGATCAAATCTTGCATATAGCTGTTGAACACTACTCATCTCTTCTCCACATGAATGGGGTGTTGAAAGGGTTAAAGGTGAAAACTTTTCTTTCTTCACCTAATTTGTGGAAGGTACTTGAAAACCTAGTCAAGTGACTTCAAACAGTATTTCTAAGTTGGAAATTATATGAAGAACTCTTGCTACATCTTGACATAAAAGGGCTCTCTAGAGAAGTAAGTTAAGACATTCCACCCCACAAGAAACTAAACGTGTTATATTAGCTTGGAGATATAAGCAAAGACTAATGAATCATTTGTTTTGGCATTGTAGAAGTAAATGACTTTTGGAAAATGTGGCAAGTCCCCGTTGATTCTGATAGTCTTTTGTGTACTGCATTTCATAAAGCACACTGATGAGTGACACTTAGGAACAGCTGTTCAGTGAACATCAAGGTACATACTGAGAGGTTCTACATCTACATCAACAATTTCTCATTCATTAATTGCAAAATTTAAAGAATATGTACATATTAGACATTGTACATATGTGCGTATGTCATTATTTTTCAGTTCTTTCATTTGTACAAATGGTGTGCTGGAGCTTTTAATGCACAATTTAATGCACATATGACATATCTTTGTCTCCTAGATAAATTCTCTGGGTAATTCCTATATGTGTTCACATGTGATTTCATCTTTCTCCCTCTATGGAGTCTGTGCATGTGCATTTGTGCATACTAGCATCCGTCTTTATGGTTAAAGATTTTGGCCTCTTGCCGTTGCACACATACTGTTACCTCTGCCTAGGAAACTACTATGTTCGTTACTTGTCTCATCTCGTTTTCAGCTCCTCCAATCAGGAGCTCCTCTAAGAGGCTTTGCATAATCACTCAGTCCCTCTCACAGCACCTACTCATTGTGTTCTTGACACTTGGAATGCATTACACACTAATCTAAATATAATAAATTATAATGTGCAAAGAAACATGGGAGACTTAAGCTTCACAATGGCAGCAGCACTGACTGGTTTACTAAGAACAGTTTATCCAGAGCATACAGAATGCCCAGAACATAGCAGACAGGTTTTTTTGTTGTTGTTATTGTTCTGATTTTGGATAAGTAAATAAATAAATAATGGTGAGTACCACGCTCCGTATGTTATGGTAATTCCAAAATTTTAATGTCCTTTATGCTAGAAAACCATGTAATTGAGGGAAATGAATGTGCATAACAAAGTCAGCAACACACATTTTAAAATGTTAGGGTCATGCAAAGAATGGTCCGTGCTTTGTTAAAAGCACTGTCATGAAAGGATACTTGATAATATTTCCTGACATTATGTTGCTGCAGTATTATTGTTTTATGAAGATGAAGCAAGGTCATCATCATCAGGACCCTCAGGCTTGGACATTCTGTATGCTTTTTCTGAAAACTGTTATACAAAAATTACCCACATAAACGTAGCTTGTGTTCATGCTGGCTGCAGGAGTGATTACTCACACTCCGGGGATAGTGGAGCCTTGCTTGCTCCACGGAGACAGTCTCATGACGGTGTTTCTGTGCCCACATACAGGCGCACATCTTCTCTTTCTGAGGATAACAGGCAAACAGTCCTTGACCAGAAGTGAATAGGAAAGGGAAAAAAGTAGAAAGGTAATACAGTCAGCTTTCTCTTGGAGTGTACTCCAAGTTAAGGCTCTGCGTTAGACTTATGAAAGCCAAGATAACATTATTTAAAAATCAACCCATCAAACACAATTTCAAAACCTTACCTACTCTTATATTTCAGTTCAAAGTCACAACTCACAACAGAAGCTTAAAAAATTATGTCCCATCGAAACTAATCTTTCTACTTCCCAATTACTGCCATGTTGCTTATATCAACTGAGGCATTAAGAATAATTCATTAATCTCTTAATGTGTTTTCATATATTTTCTTAAGAGCACTGAGGTTAATTGTTTTACCTACAACCTAGTTACTAAGGTAACATTTACCATGCAGAGGGCTAAGATTACCATCCAACAATGTTTTGTCTATTTGTCTCAAAAATGTGCTCTGAGCTGTGGAAATTTGAAACATTATAAAGTCAGGCTGTAATTATATAGTCAGATCTCTGTGAAAATGATAGTCTTGGGATACAAGTAAGTGAAATCCACAAAGAAGCCCAAACCTTTTTTATGTAGGGAAACCTTTTCACATAGAAATACTAATAACTAGCAGAATTGATAGACTACCTGCTCCCCCGCCACATCTTGGTGGAGGTTAATAATAAGCAGTGCAGTGGTACAAAACAAAGAATCAGAAGCAGAAAAATGAAGGTCAAAGTTTTAATCAGCACCTGAAACAGAATGTTTCTTGCACATTGTTTTCCTGTGAAGTGGGAGCAAAGCTCATTTAAAACTCAACCAAGAGTTTGGAAAACCACAATAAAAACACAACAACAGCAAAAGAAATCTATCTGTATCTGATCAGCCTACTGCACTTGGGGCAAGGATTAGCTTGAGGCAAGGTGATGGATCTAAGAAATCCATGCAGCAACCTTCAGAATTTGTCACGATGCCAGAGCATTGAGCTAAGTGTCCAAATCAGAAGGATTATCTGTGAAAAAGAGCATTACATACCAAGTCAGTGCCTATTTCTTGCTCTGCTTGAACTTTGTTCTTGCATTATTCAGGGAAGAAAGCTTTAGTCATGGAACATATTTTTACACATTAATTCCTGTTTAAAGACTAGTGCTGCTATTACATATTGGTTGCTATTTTAGCAGACAGGGATGGAGAGTTAATGGTCTCAGTATGATGGCTCCTATTTGAAGTTTTCTTTATTTCATTCATAACCATGATGGTATCATGTGGTGGTATGCTATTTAAACCAGAGAGAGGTATTCTGAGAAGGCTTGAAGTATTTTGAATATATGGCCACATGGAAAATTTCCTAATAGTCATGTTAGGTGTAAAGCATAATCCAGTATTAACTCAATTAGTGATTCAAAAATATCAACATTAGGATTATCAGAGTATTCAAAGATACCCCAGGCAGTGGTCTAGAGGGCTAATTGCATTCCAATGTTGTTTTGATGTTTGGTTTACTCTCACTTAAGGAGAGATCATGTAAGATAATAGAAGCACTTAAAGATTACATTGCCACTGTCAGAACTGAGGGTTTATCCATCAGTTCATTGAACTTATTGGCCCTTTTTCTGACTTACAGCACCAGGTCCTCTGTACTCAAGGTGATTTAACCAATGAGGACCCTTCTCCCACTTGCTGCCCTGCCCGCCCACCCTGGGCAGGGAGCAGGGGTTGTAATTTCCTGAGAAGGACATATATGGTTAACAAAACCTCACAGGTTGCTGATAGATCAACCTAATGGGCCATCATTTTTCTCCTCCCTAAACAGAATCTCTGATTTTAAAATTCTAGAGTCCATCTATTTTGTAAAGTTTGAAAAAAAATGTACTAGAGACTCAGAATCAGGTGTGCTTGATGTGTTTTTAACTATTCGAGTGATAATTTTTTTTCTAATTCTTTGATCTGTCTACTGCTTTACCATAAATATAGACCCTACCTAGAAGAGGGAGTAAGGAGCTCCTCCAATCAGGCAGGCTCTATCAGATTTTTAGATGTTTTGTCTTGAGCCAAGTGGTAGGCAGATGCTCTAACTTTGGGCATTCTCAACCTTTTTGAGCTTTAGCTTTCTCATTGATAAAATAGATATGCTGCTTCAGAAGTTGGGAGTCTTAATGCGATATTGTGTCCTCCAGCAAAACTACAGTGGCTATGTAATTCAACCAACCTACTATGCAGATAACCATTGTTTTTTAAAAGAACAACAATAATTGTAGTAATATTAATAGGTCACAGGTGCTATGTAATTTTTTAAAGGGGTAAACAAAAAAAGAACGATAGCAAAATACCAACAACATAGACAAAAACAAAGCAAAAACAATATAAATGACACAGGATTTCATAACAAAATGATAGAAATTAACAGTGGTTGTTATATTGCATATTGTTATCTTCAGCAAAGTTGCTCAGATTACCAGATGTAGGAATACAAGATTGATCAAACCATTAAAGAGAAGAAAAAATTAAAACAAAGGAAACTTAGAAACAATAGCGTTTCACTAGACAAGGTGGTAGAAATTTATCAATGATTGTTATATTATGTATTGTTTTCTTCAAATTATTTGTTCAGATTACCAGATAAACATACAGAATTGGTCAAAAAATTAAGCATTAACTGTTCCTTTCAATAAACCGTTAGACATCAGCGGTATACTTATCCCAGCTATCCATATATAAATTTTTTCCTGTACTTCTCTCTTTCTTTTTCTCTTTTCCCTCATCCCAGTTGTTCCTTCCTTTGAGTAATTTCTTTCTCTTTCATAATATCCATTGTTCATTTTGGGTTTTATTTATTCTTTCAGGTTCTTACACTAGGAAGACAATACAATGTTTACACATGTGGGTCTGATTTATTTTACTTATGAGTATGTTCTCTAGTTGCATCCATTTACCTATAAAAGCCTCGAGTTTAATTTTTTATCATTGAGTAATATTCCATTGTATAAAAATACCACATCTTTTTTATCCATTCACAGGCATTTGTGTTGTTTCCAAGATTTAGCTAGTACAAATTGTGCTGTTATAAACATGGGTGCACATATATCACTGTGTAATAATGTTTTGAATTCATCTGGGAAAATACCCAGAAGGGGAATAGCTGGGTTAAGTGGGAGTTTTAATCCTAGTTTTG
Source organism: Chinchilla lanigera (assembly GCF_000276665.1). Lineage (NCBI taxonomy): Eukaryota > Metazoa > Chordata > Mammalia > Rodentia > Chinchillidae > Chinchilla > Chinchilla lanigera. Next base: position 16,410,496 of record NW_004955441.1, on the reverse strand, counting down.
AGAGGAATCACCTCACTGATTTCCACAGTGGTTTCACCAGTCTACACTTCCACCAGCAGTGGAGAAGGGTTCCTTTTTCCCCACAGCCTCCCCAGCATTTGTTATTGGTTGATTTCTTGATGACAGTCATTCTTTATGGGGTGAATCTCAGTGTTGTTTTAATTTGCATTTCTTGAATGATCAGTGATGTTGAACATTTTTTCATATATTTATTCACTACTAGTATTTCTTCATCTGAGAAGTGTGTATTCATCTCAGAAGCCCATTTTTGGATTGGGTCTTTGAATTTTGGGGGCCTGGGTTTTTAAATTTTTTAGATCTTCTGGATAGAAGTCCTTTTTCTGAGGGACTGTTGGCTAAAATTTTTTCCCAATTTGTGGGTTTTCTTTTTATTCTGTTGGTGATTTCTTTTGATTTGCAAAATCTTTTCAGTAAGATGAGATCCCAGTTGTTGATTCTTTCAAGTATTTCCTGTGAAGTTTGGATTTTGTTCATGAAGTCTCTGCCTACCCCTATGTCTTCAAGAATTTTATCTACATTCCCTTCCAGTAGGTTTAGTGTTTCTGTTTTAATATTTAGATCTTTGCTCTATTTTGACTTTAGTTTAGTGCATGGTGATAGACATGGTTCTAGTTTTAGTTGTCAGCATGTGGAAAGCCAATTTTTCCAGCACCATTTATTAAAGAGGCTATCTTTTTTTCAGTGAACATGTTTGGCCCCTTTG